>NC_074701.1:8172014-8424514 GCF_029448725.1 Salvelinus fontinalis
TGTTTTCTATCTTAATCTGTAAATTATATGCATATTCTACGATCTGGGCTCAAAAGGCTCTGCCCCACCTGCCCTGAATGACGGGTCGCCACTGGTGAGGAGACACATATTGTACAATATGAGGAGGAAAGTATAGTCCTAAAAAAGGTTTCCAGTTTCACTGACTCACCCAATGATGCTCAGCTCAATCACAGGCAATGGCCGATCCTGCCAAAACCTTATCTCGCTCTTGTTTTGCTTGGTAGAACATTGCTGTTTGCTCAATAGGCCTTTTTGGAAGTTGATAACTTGGTAGCCTACAGACACATTAGTCTTCTCTTTCAACAGGATCCATTTGCTTTCCAAGCTTTTCCCGCAACTGTATTTGAAATATTGGGAAAGGCCTGTTTTGGCTGCATAATGTTCACTGACAGATTTACTGCACGTTCCCGACTGCAGGCATGCCTGTTAATTGGGCTACACATAATCCAAAGCTAGGATTTTTTTTTTTAATAAACTCTTCTGTGGCTAAATTATAGGCCTACTCCTTATTTAATTTCCTGTGCATAGGATTTTATAAGGAAATATATGATGAAGTCCAACGCTGGAGAGATGAGAGTTGCAGGCTCATTTCTACCGTCAGAGAGAGAGAGAGAGAGAGAGATAGCTCATCTCTTGGCAGTATCACTGTAGACTACTTTATCACTGACCTCAACCCAGAGTCTCTCAGAGCGTTCACAGTCAGTCCACTGACACCCCTATCAGACCACAGCAAAATCACAGTCTACTTGAACAGAGCAATACTCAATCATGAGGCATCAAAGCCAAAGGAACTGAGTAACATTAAGAAATGCTATAGATGGAAGGAATGCAGTTTGGAAACCTACCAAAAAACAATTAGGCAACAGCAAATTCAATCCCTTTTAGACAACTTCCTGGGTAAAATGTTCCACTGCAATAGTGAAGGTGTAAACTTGGCAGTAGAAAATCTTAACAGTATATTTGACCTCTCAGCTTCCCTATCAAATCTAAAAATCTCAAATAGAAAACCAAAGAAAATGAACAACAATGACAAATGGTTTGATAAAGAATGCAGAAATCTAAGAAATAAATTGAGAAACTTGTCCAACCAAAAACATAGAGACCCGGAAAACCTGAGTCTACGCCTTCACTATGGTGAATCACTAAAACAATACAGAAATACACTACGGAAAAAGAAGGAACAGCACGTCAGAAATCAGCTCAATGTAATTGAAGACTCCATAGACTCTAACCAATTCTGGGAAAATTGGAAAACACTAAACAAACAACAACACGAAGAATTATCTATCCAAAATGGAGATGTATGGGTAAACCACTTCTCCAATCTTTTTGGCTCTATAACAAAGAATAAAGAGCAAAAACATATACATGATCAAATACAAATCCTAGAATCAACTATTAAAGACTACCAGAACCCACTGGATTCTCCAATTACCTTGAATGAGTTACAGGACAAAATAAAAACCCTCCAACCCAAAAAGGCCTGTGGTGTTGATGGTATCCTTAATGAAATTATCAAATATACAGACAACAAATTCCAATTGGCTATACTAAAACTCTTTAACATCGTCCTTAGCTCTGGCATCTTCCCCAATATTTGGAACCAAGGACTGATCACCCCAATCCACAAAAGTGGAGACAAATTTGACCCCAATAACTACCGTGGAATATGCGTCAACAGTAACCTTGGGAAAATCCTCTGCATTATCATTAACAGCAGACTCGTACATTTCCTCAATGAAAACAATGTACTGAGCAAATGTCAAATTGGCTTTTTACCAAATTACCGTACAACAGACCATGTATTCAACCTACACACCCTAATTGACAACCAAACAAACCAAAACAAAGGCAAAGTGTTCTCATGCTTTGTTGATTTCAAAAAAGCCTTCGACTCAATTTGGCATGAGGGTCTGCTATACAAATTGATGGAAAGTGGTGTTGGGGGTAAAACATACGACATTATAGAATCCATGTACACAAACAACAAGTGTGCGGTTAAAATTGGCAAAAAACACACACATTTCTTCACACAGGGTCGTGGGGTGAGACAGGGATGCAGCTTAAGCCCCACCCTCTTCAACATATATATCAACGAATTGGCGCGGGCACTAGAACAGTCTGCAGCACCCGGTCTCACCCTACTAGAATCCGAAGTCAAATGTCTACTGTTTGCTGATGATCTGGTGCCTCTGTCACCAACCAAGGAGGGCCTACGTCAGCGCCTAGATCTTCTGCACAGACTCTGTCAGACCTGGGCCCTGACAGTAAATCTCAGTAAGACCAAAATAATGGTGTTCCAAAAAAGGTCCAGTCACCAGGACCACAAATTCCATCTAGACACCGTTGCCCTAGAGCACACAAAAAACTATACATACCTCGGCCTAAACATCAGCACCACAGGTAACTTCCAAAAAGCTGTGAACGATCTGAGAGACAAGGCAAGAAGGACCTTCTATGCCATCAAAAGGAACATAAATTTCAACATACCAATTAGGATCTGGCTAAAAATACTTGAATCAGTCATAGAGCCCATTGCCCTTTATGGTTGTGAGGTCTGGGGTCCGCTCACCAACCAAGATTTCACAAAATGGGACAAACACCAAATTGAGACTCTGCATGCAGAATTCTGCAAAAATATCCTCCGTGTACAACGTAGAACACCAAATAATGCATGCAGAGCAGAATTAGGCCGATACCCACTAATTATCAAAATCCAGAAAAGAGCCGTTAAATTCTACAACCACCTAAAAGGAAGCGATTCCCAAACCTTCCATAACAAAGCCATCACCTACAGAGAGATGAACCTGGAGAAGAGTCCCCTAAGCAAGCTGGTCCTAGGGCTCTGTTCACAAACACAAACACACCCCACAGAGCCCCAGGACAACAGCACAATTAGACCCAAACAAATCATGAGAAAACAAAAAGATAATTACTTGACACATTGGAAAGAATTAACAAAAAAACAGATCAAACTAGAATGCTATTTGGCCCTAAACAGAGAGTACACAGTGGCAGAATACCTGACCACTGTGACTGACCCAAACTTAAGGAAAGCTTTGACTATGTACAGACTCAGTGAGCATAGCCTTGCTATTGAGAAAGGCCGCCGTAGGCAGACATGGCTCTCAAGAGAAGACAGGCTATGTGCACACTGCCCACAAAATGAGGTGGAAACTGAGCTGGAAACTGAGCTGGAAACTGAGCTGAGAGAGAATTTCATTCTAGTTCTGTGTGAGATACAGGCGCGCTTCTCTATATCACCACAGCATAGGCCACGGGATGGTCAAAGGTTACTTTGTTGCGCAAATGGCTGGTCCAACATGAATCAATTATCAGGCATGTTTTCACATTACGTTTTTTAGGGGCCAGCCAGGAGAATTACAGAGGAGTCAACTTCAATTAGCCTAACTCTGATTATAATTGGTACATTGCAAATAGTGCAAATGGGTTCTGGAACGAAAACAGTCCTCAGTTTGAGGACGGCGCCACACATGAAAATACTTTTCCACCGGCACAGGTTTCATAAATGTTCACTTACTTTTTGAAAATCTTCCTCTGATTTGTCATCCAAAGGATCCCAGCTATAACATGTAGTGTCATTTTGTTAGATGAAATCCTTCTTTATATCCCAAAAAAGTCTGTTTAGTTGGCGCCATCAATTTGAGTAATCCATTCATTCAACATGCAGAGAAAGGAATCCGAAAATCTACCCCTAAATTTTGTTTCAACAAGTCAAAATACGTTTCTATTTACTCCTCAGATACCCTAAAATGTAATCAAACTATAATATTTCTTACAGAAAGAACTATGTTCAATAGGAAACCGATTTTAGCAGGTATTTCTTCATGGAAAAACGCACGCACGCAAAAACGAATTTCCAAGACTGTGTCCCCGTACTAAAACTGATATTTCTTATTCGTTTTGGAAGTTACAAGAAAGAAGAAAGAAAGAAGAAACCTTGAACACTGACTGCTGGCACCATGTGGAAGCCATAGGAATTGCATCCTGGGAGCAAATTTTCAGAATGCCCTTATACTTGCCATTGTAAGAGGATGGTCTCTCAAAAATAAAAAATTACGGTTGGCTTTTCTTTGGATTTTCTCCTACCATATCTATTGTGTTATATTATTTCAACATTTCGACAAACTTCGAACTTGCCTTGTTCAGGAGCAGAAGGACAGATTTTTATCTTGTCAGCTCTGGGATTCGATCTTGAAACCTTTCGGTTACAAGTCCACCGCTCTAAATACTAGGCTTCCTGCTGCCCCATTTGACCCCTTTTCGTCGCTGGAGGATAATAATCCTGCAGCAGGAGGATCTGATTATCTGAAGAAATATTTTGAATTGCCGCCAGGGGCAGCTGGAAACAGTATTTTATATACAAATGCAGTACTGTACCTACATTGTACCTCATGTAGGCTACGTTCAGGCTACAGTGCATCTGGTATGAATTCTTATGTGGATTATAATACATTTACATTTTTGTAGAGGGTAGTTGTGTTTTTTGTTAGGGAAAATCATTTTTTTAGATAAATTGTTTTATTATAAGCAAGCAATAGGCCGAATAAATGATTTGTTACCTCAGTGCCTGTGTGGTCCAGTGGTTTACCCAGGCACAGATATGCCAGAGTCGGCATTGGTTTGAATCTGGCCCACTCCCCTTTCACTTTATTTTTGATTAATTCATTCCCGCGTGGTTACAAGGTGAATTCTGCATGGTCACAGATTTGAAACAGAAACAACTCAAAGGTTAACAAATTAGTCAATAATTCCAAGAGGTATGTATATGTATGTGTATATGTAGTATATTTATATATACAGTGGGGCAAAAAAGTATTTAGTCAGCCACCAATTGTGCAAGTTCTCCCAATTAAAAAGATGAGAGAGGCCTGTAATTTTCATCATAGGTACACTTCAACGATGACAGACAAAATGAGGAGAAAAAAATCCAGAAAATCACATTGTAGGATTTTTAATGAATTTATTTGCAAATTATGGTGGAAAATAAGTATTTGGTCACCTACAAACAAGCAAGATTTCTGGCTCTCACAGACCTGTAACTTCTTCTTTAAGAGGCTCCTCTGTCCTCCACTCGTTACCTGTATTAATGGCACCTGTTTGAACTTGTTATCAGTATAAAAGACACCTGTCCACAACCTCAAACAGTCACACTCCAAACTCCACTATGGCCAAGAACAAAGAGCTGTCAAAGGACACCAGAAACAAAATTGTAGACCTGCACCAGGCTGGGAAGACTGAATCTGCAATAGGTAAGCAGTTTGGTTTGAAGAAATCAACTGTGGGAGCAATAATTAGGAAATGGAAGACATACAAGACCACTGATAATCTCCCTCGATCTGGGGCTCCACACAAGATCTCACCCCGTGGGGTCAAAATGATCACAAGAACAGTGAGCAAAAATCCCAGAACCACACGGGGGGACCTAGTGAATGACCTGCAGAGAGCTGGGACCAAAGTAACAAAGCCTACCATCAGCAAGGGCATTGAAGATGAAACGTGGCTGGGTCTTTCAGCATGACAATGATCCCAAACACACCGCCCGGGCAACGAAGGAGTGGCTTCGTAAGAAGCATTTCAAGGTCCTGGAGTGGCCTAGCCAGTCTCCAGATCTCAACCCCATAGAAAATCTTTGGAGGGAGTTGAAAGTCCTTGTTGCCCAGCAACAGCCCCAAAACATCACTGCTCTAGAGGAGATCTGCATGGAGGAATGGGCCAAAATACCAGCAACAGTGTGTGAAAACCTTGTGGAGACTTATAGAAAACGTTTGACCTCTGTCATTGCCAACAAAGGGTATATAACAAAGTATTGAGATACACTTTTGTTATTGACCAAACACTTATTTTCCACCATAATTTGCAAATAAATGAATTAAAAATCCTACAATGTGATTTTCTGGAATTTCTTTTCTCATTTTGTCTGTCATAGTTGAAGTGTACCTATGATGAAAATTACAGGCCTCTCTCATCTTTTTAAGTGGGAGAACTTGCACAATTGGTGGCTGACTAAATACTTTTTTGCCCCACTGTAGGTGGGCATGTATGTATATTTATAAATATATATATTTTCCCAACAAAATATATGGGGGATTGGAAATGATGCAGACAATTACATTGACGGAAGCTACAATCTATCCACAATATTGAAGCTAGACTACCCCCTAAATTAAAAATAAAAATAATAAAAATACAAAATAAATAATTCCAAGTGGTTAAGATTAGGTGAGGGCTATGGTTTGGGGAAGATTTAAAACCAAATAATTTAAAACGATGTATCATTAAAACTATGTATCATCAGTATTAATAGCATTCTTAGTGCCTGCAGTGGGACCTGCCGAAGCGCAGTGGGACCTGCCGAAGCGCAGTGGGACCTGCCTATGCGCAGTGGGACCTGCCGAACAGTGGTCTAAGCATCACGCTCCGAGCTTCATGAGCTACATGAGTTCGCGCCCAGTAATGGTCAATCTAGTGACAAGCCTGAGCCTACAGGCTTGAGAAAGGTGTCTCAGCTCAACGAAATCATCTTTGGCTAGTCTCAAATGCATAAACATATTGACAGCTATACTAAATGAAATATTAAAGCCACACAATAAAGGCTATTGGATTCTTTGAGAGAGAGAGGAATATAATAAAATAACGCGGTGCCTACATGGATGGCACTAGATTATAGCTATTCGCCCTGACCTCGATTGCTACCATTATTGAACACCTCATTACAGCACCATGAAAGATGATGTCGGTGTTACCTAGTCCTGCTTGTGTAGCGGGCGTGAGTCGCTCATGGTCACGTGATGAGGTAGCCCTGTCTGCTAACTTCAAAAACAGTAGAAAACGGTCGAAGATGTTGGTTGTTCCCATGGGACACCCGGGTTAATAACCCGCGCGATACACTTGTGACCCAAATCTTTCAAGATACAGTAAGTTCGCCCTCTGTTATATGTTGTCATCGAAACAACATAGCCCTTTTTGCACAGACTAAGGGCCAAATCTATTGTACAGATTGACAAGCATTCTGTACAAGAGAGAAAAGCATTTCCTCGATTACCACAGCAAATCAATTGTAGCAATTTACTCGACACTTTGTATGAATGGAAACTAATGTTGGTGTAGCCTATTGTTATTATTTTATTAGTTTCGTGTTTGTGTTATCCAAAAGTGTCTGGCATGGTCATTTCTTATCAAGATCGGCTGTAAAATATCCCTGGGCTGTCCATATTTGAAATGTGCAACTTAAGACATATACAGGTTGTAGGAGTGAACTCTTCACTTTCTCTCTTTTAGTCTCTATCACATTCTTGCCCTCTCTGTCCCCCCATTGTTCTCCATACAGCAGATCCAAATAGATGTCCCATCTAGCACCCTTGCCTAAACAATTCCACCATAACACCCAGCTACAACCTTTCTGCCTTCCCGAGTGCCAAACAGACTCACGTTTCCTTGCTTCCTGTGTCGGTCTGTTGTGATTGGCTCGCACCTCACAGTGTGTGGTGACTTCCTCTGTGGTGCTCAATGTAAATGTAGCAATCCTGGTGACAGGCACCTCCCGAAGGGATGGTTGTTTACTCCCATTCTTGAGCCCTGCAACAGGCATTTTGCCTCCAAATGACCTAACCAGTAATGTGACTTGTGTCATACATAACTACACTCTAAACAAAGTATTTTTTTCCATCCATTAACACTTTATTAATATCTTTCCCGAATAACCATTACATTTTTTTTGTATAAATATTATACAAACTATTAATAGTAACTATTAAACATGTATACGTTTTATAACAATCCAAATGCATTTATACCATTTCTAATAATCTAGAAAGAATGTATAAGCATTTATATTGTATTATTTATGAACGTTATTATAAAGCGTAACGTCCTGTCCTTACAAATGCTGCACGTTGCAATGAATTTAACTGAACCAAACTGCAGTATCCCAACCTCAGACCTCAACAGTTCCAAGGTCAGATAGGAACGTCCTCCCGTCCTGGACCAATAACAGTGTCGCAATTACTGTACTTGTTGCTATTAGTTCTAATGTAAACACCATCAATTAACTCTATCATGATAAATGAATGTTGTTGTCGTGTGTTTATGCTGTATTTATGCTGTATTTACTCCACGTCTCCATAGTGCCATTCATTATAGTGCTTCAGGGCAGTGAACTTCCCCTCATGTCCAAACCCCACGACTTGGTCACCCTTCTCGCCTACAGACCCCAGACTGTGTAGCTATAATGTACCATGTCATACCATTTTATAAATAACTTTATTTGTACAGCAGTATTAACTGTCTCTGTGTCACTGTGGTCACAGTGTTTCCTGTCATCTGTCATAGCTCTATTTCCTGCAAACAAAAAAGAGGCATTAGGACGCCCACGAAACGTCACAAAATGGTTGCCTAAAGTCGCCCGGACGATGTGTCATGGTCCTGTGGAGGTTTTGTCTAGTTTCTGGATTGGTCAAGGGACCAATCGCCCACCAATTGTAAGGTTTTGTATTTATTTTCTTTCTGTGTTCTGTTTCGTTGTGTTATTGAACGTAGCCCTGTTTCTTTGTGTTCTTGAACGTAGCCCAGTCTTTCATTTTTGTTCATTGATTTCAGCTGTTTTAGTTAGTCACCTGGTCTCATCAGCTCCTTATTTAGTTCAGTTCATTCTGTTTGTGCCTTTGTGAGGTATTGTTCGATTTGACTCTACTAAGCCGTTTCCTAGCTCGTTTGTGAGAACCAGTTATAGCCTTCAGTCCTAGTTTTGATTCACCTGCCTGTTTGCTTACCTGTGACCACGATTCCTGCCTTCTGCGAAGGTGAAATAACACCTGCCGCGCTCTGTGCGTGTATTTACACCTTTTTCTCCCTGAGAATTCATTACACGAATGATGATTTTAAGAAGTTTTAAGGATATTGTGTCATGGTCCTGTGGAAGTTTTGTCTAGTTCCCAATTTGTTCTAGGGACATCCCCAAGGATGATTTTAGGACGTTCACAGGACGACATACCCTGGATCTAGTTTGTCCCATGGAATAAATATTGTATTGTGGATCTAAATGTTTTTCCTCATAATCCTGGACTATCAGACCACCATTTTATAACGTTTGCAATCTCAACAAATAATGTGCTCAGACCCCAACCAAGGATCATCAAAAGCCGTGCTATAAATTCTCAGACAACCCAAAGATTTCTAGATGCCCTTCCAGACTCCCTCCACCTACCCAAGGACGTCTGAGTACAACAATTAGTTAACAACCTAACTGAATATCTTAATTTAACTTTGCGTAATACCCTAGATGCAGTTGCACCCCTAAAAACAAAAAACATTTGTCACAAGAAATGTTCTCCCTGGTATACAGAAAATACCTGAGCCCTGAAGCAAGCTTCCTGAAAATTGGAACGGAAAAGGCGCTCCACCAAACTGGAAGTCTTCCGACTATTTTGGAAAGACAGTACCGTGCAATATCGAAGAGCCCTCACTGCTGTTCGATCCTCCTATTTTTTTCCAACCTAATTGAGGAGAATAAGATTAATCCACAATGCAGTTTTGATACTGTCGCAAAGCTAACTAAAAAACAGCATTCAAAACGAGAAGATAGTCGGAAGTTTACATACACTTAGGTCGGAGTCATTAAAACTCGGTTTTCAACCAAACAAACTATAGTTTTGGCAAATCGGTTAGGAAATCTACTGTGTGCATGACACAAGTAATTTTTCCAACAATTGTTTACAGACAGATTATTTCACTTATAATTCACTGTATCACAATTCAACACATTTTTGTGGCCTGCTGGAGGTCATTTTGCAGGGCTCTGGCAGTGCTACTCCTTGCACAAAGGCGGAGGTAGCGGTCCTGCTGCTGGGTTGTTGCCCTCCTACGGCCTCCTCCACGTCTCCTGATGTACTGGCCTGTCTCCTGGTAGCGCCTCCATGCTCTGGACACTACGCTGACAGACACAGCAAACCTTCTTGCCACAGCTCGCATTGTTGTGCCATCCTGGATGAGCTGCACTACCTGAGCCACTTGTGTGGGTTGTAGACTCCGTCTCATGCTACCACTAGAGTGAGAGCACCGCCAGCATTCAAAAGTGACCAAAACATCAGCCAGGAAGCATAGGAACTGAGAAGTGGTCTGTGGTCACCACCTGCAGAATCACTCCTTTATTGGGGGGGTGTCTTGCTAATTGCCTATAATTTCCACCTTTTGTCTATTCCATTTGCACAACAGCATGTGAAATTTATTGTCAATCAGTGTTGCTTCCTAAGTGGACAGTTTGATTTCACAGAAGTGTGATTGACTTGGAGTTACATTGTGTTGTTTAAGTGTTCCCTTTATTTTTTTGAGCAGTGTATGATCCCCAATCAGAGACAACGATAAACAGCTGCCTCTGATTGGGAACCATACCAGGCCAACATAGAACTATAATTACCTAGATGACACCCTAGTCGCATCCCAACCTAACCAACATAGTGTCAGGGCGTGACACCTATCAAGAATTTTTCAAGGACAGGTTTTTTTCAAATCCTCGTAACATTGCAAAAATCAGAAACTTTTCCCAAAAATTCTGCCGAAAAGCTAATCCATGCTTTTGTCACTTCTAGATTAGACTACTGCAATGCTCTACTCTCCGGCTACTCGGATAGAGCATTAAATAAACTTCAGTTAGTGATAAACATGGCTGCTAGAATCTTGACTAGAACCAAAAAATGTGATCATATTACTCCAGTGCTAGCCTCTCTACATTGGCTTCCTGTTAAGGCTGGGGCTGATTTCAAGGTTTTACTGCTAACCTACGAAGTATTACATGGGCTTACTCCTACCCATCTCTCCGATTTGGTCCTGCCGTACATACCTACACGCATGCTACGGTCACAAGACGAAGGCCTCCTTATTGTCCCGAGAATTTCTAAGCAAACAGCTGGAGGCAGGGCTTTTTCCTATAGAGCTCAATTTTTATGGAGTGCTCGGCCTATCCATGTGAGAGACGTAGACTCTGTCTCAACCTTTAAGTCCCTACTGATCTCTTCGCTAGGTCCTATGATTGAATGTAGTCTGGCCCAGGGGTGCGAAGGTGAACGGCAAGGCACTGGAGCGACAAACTGCCCTTGCTGTCTCTACCTGGCCAGCTCCCCTCTCTGCCCTGGGATTCTGTGCCTCTGACCCTATTACGGGAGCTGAGTCACTGGCTTACTAGTGCTCTTCCATGCTGTCCCTAGGAGGGGTGCGTCACTTGAGTGGGTTGAATAGCAGACGTGATCTTCCTGTCCGGTTTTGAACCCCCTCTGGCTCGTGCGGTGGAGGAGATCTTTGTGGGCTATACTCAGCCTTCTCTCAGGGTAGTAAGTTGGAGGTCTGTTGATATCCCTCTAGTGGTGTGAGGGCTGTGCTTTGGCAAAGTGGGTGGGGTTATATCCTGCCTGGTTAGCCCTGTCTGTGGGTATCATCGGATGGCGCCACGGTGACCCACCCCTGTCTCAGTCTCCAGTATCTATGTAATAGGGGGCTAGGGTCAGTTTGTTATATCTGGTGTAATTCTCCTGTCTTATCTGGTGTCCTGTGTGATGGCGCACAGATCCCTTTAGCGGGATCATTTTCATCAACAACCGCTGAATTGCAGAGCGCCAAATAAAAAAATAAAAAATAAAAAATGTATATTCATGAAATCACAAGTGCAATATAGCAAAACACAGTTTAGCTTGATGTTAATCCACCTGTCGTGTCAGATTTTGAAAATATGCTTTACAGCGAATGCAATCCAAGCGTTTGTGTGAGTTTATCAATCACTAGACAAAACATTACAAACACCTAGCAGCAATGTAGATTGGTCACGAAAGTCAGAAAAGCAATAAAATTAATCGCTTACCTTTGATGATCTTCGGATGTTTCCACTCACGAGACTCCCAGTTACACACAATAAATGTTCCTTTTGTTCGATAAAGATCACTTTTATAACCAAAAACCTCCATTTGGTTTGAGCGTTATGTTCAGAAATCCACAGGCTCGAGCGGTCATGAAGGGCAGACGAAAATTCCAAATAGTATCCGGAAAGTTCGTAGAAACATGTCAAACGTTTTCTATAATCAATCCTCAGGTTGTTTTTAACATAAATAATCGATAATATTTCAACCGGACGGTAAACTATTCAATACAATAGATAAAGAAAATGTCGAGCTACAACTTTCGCGCGCATTAACTAATCAAAGGACATCTGGCTATCCACTGACGCGTTTTGATAAATCTTGCTCATTTTTCAGAATAAAAGCTTGAAACTATGTCTAAAGTCTGTTCACAACCTGTGGAAGCCATTGGAAAAGGAATCTGGTTGATACCACTTTAAATGGAGGATAGGCAGGCAATGGAACAGGGAGTTTTCAAAATAAGAGGCACTTCCGGGTTGGATTTCCTCAGGTTTTCGCCTGCAAAATCAGTTCTGTTATACTCACAGACAATATTTGGACAGTTTTGGAAACTTTAGAGTGTGTTCTATCATAATCTGTCAATTACATGCATATTCTAGCATCTGGGCCTGAGAAATAGGCAGTTTACATTGGGAACGTTATTTTTCCAAACATAAAAATTCTGCCTCCTAGCGTCAAGAAGTTAAGCATGCTTCCTCTAATTCTCTCTCTCTCCCTCCCCTCCCAAAGGACCTGAGCCCTAGGATCATGCCTCAGGACTACCTGGCTTGATGACTACTGGCTGTCCCTAGTCCACCTGGTCGTACTGCTGCTCCAGTTTCAACTGTTCTGCCTGCGGTTAAGGAACCCTGACCGGTTTTCGACTCTATCTCTCTCTGTACCGCAACTGCTGTCTCGGCCTCTGAATGCTCGGCTATGAAAAGCCAACTGAAATTTACTCCTAAGGTACTGACCTGTTGCACCCTCTACAACCACTGTGATTATTATTTGACCCTGCTGGTCATCTATGAACGTTTGAACATCTATGAACATCTTGAAGAACAATTTGGCTTTAAATGGCCATATACTCTTATAATCTCCACCCGGCACAGCCAGAAGAGGACTGGTCACACCACATTCATATTCCTATCTAGGTTACTTCCTACATTTCTTCCTTTCTAGGGAGTTTTTCCTTCTATATCTGCATTGCTTGCTGTTTGGGGTTTTAGGCTGGGTTTCTGTATAGCACTTGTGACATCTGCGGATGTAAAAAGGGCTTTATAAATACATTTGATTGATTGAATTTGATTGAACTAGACAAAGGCCCCCTAGAGAACATTCTCAGAGGACCATCACGCAATGTCCTGACGACTGGTTAAACAAATGTCCTGAGAACGTCTTGAAGACGTCTTCTCAGTGTTGTCCTGGTAACTTACAAGGAACTAAACAAAGGTCCCCTAGATAACGTTTCCTTGGGGCCCTCACACAACTTCCTAAGTACTAGTAAAATGTATGTCCTGAGAATATTTTTTTTAAAGTCCTGACATGGTCATCAGTAACATCCTAGTAGCTTACAGGGAACTAGACAAAACTCCGCCAGAGAACGTTCCCTTGTAACCATCACGTGACATCCTGAGGACTGGTACACCAATTGTCCTGAGAATTTCCTAAAATGACATGCCTGGAGCGTACCAGGAACTAGACAAAACCCTCTCACACAATATCCTGGCATGAGCAAACTAGAACCTGCACGGAACATGCTGTGTGAACATGTTGGATCTCAAGAGGAGAATGGTCATTCAAAGATCTTATTGTAACATTTTGGCGGTAGCCAATAAGGACCTGTACTGGATGTCCCCTTGTGTTAGCTGAATGTCCTGAATATAACAACACGGTGAACTTTTTGTCCCCTTATGGTCATGCTAAGATCTTATGTAATGTTCTGTCTGTAACAACCTAGAACCTGTCTGAAATGTCCCCGAGTGGTCATTGAATGTCCCGAGGATAACGTCCTATCAAAACCAAATAGAAACTTATTTGTAACCTTCCCTAGTGGACATCAAAATACCTTATTCTAATGTTATACTGCGACTGACCAGGTCCTGTACTGAACGTCACCTTATGGTCCCGGTGTTAACGTCATGTTTAATTATCCTCACGGAAACCCTAAAAGGGACCTAAAAGGGACCTAATGGGAACGTCTCCCAATGTCCTTTGGATGTCCCCTGTTTGCTGGGATTGTCCTGACAAACCTCCTGCAATAAATACTGTTAGACTGTAGCTCACCCTCGAAGGGTTTATGTAAGTGATACATGGGGGTTACTGGGGGTGTCAGGATTGTGTGTTTGTCTTTTTAATTGTCTTGTGACCCATCAAGTTAAGAATTTTTTTTTACCCAAGAGGAACTGGCCACGAGTCGACCCTGAACTTAAGCCCAGTTAGTTCACAGCCTTCTATAGGAGACCTAACACACAGTCCCAGTGTGAATTTGGAGGGAGAAACCCCCTCTTGACAAGAGGAAGCGGGAGGGGAAAGCAGGAGAGAGAAAGGGAGGAGGGGTGTCGTGGGGTTGAAGAAAGAAAAGGGGAGACTGGTCTACGTGACATTCTACAAAAAGCACATCTGATCCTCTCAGCTGACTGCAGCCTCTGTTTCATCTATATCACTACAGAAGAACATGGAGAAAAGCAGAATAATATGGAGAGAATTATACAGAAAACAATCAAAATGGGGGTTTCATAAATACTCAGTGACCATTTGGGAGTCACCCATAAATGTAATAAATGTATTACAGTATTTGATATCATTACAGTAGTTAGATCATCAAGCCACTGTCACTGTGTGGCTTTGAATCGAATTTCAGTGGTTCAAGAGTTGTTAGCACTCTGTAGGGGGATGTAATGCATGATGTACTGTAGTCACTCCAGCCAATCTTGCTGATTGATAATAAAAAGACAATGAGGATGACATTGGGCACAGGAAATGTTTTTGCCAATAATTCAGCAACATCATCAGATTTCATATTAAGAAGCGAGACTGTCGTCATGTAGACTTTCCCCCGGATATCACACTGTCATTGGGAGCTCTAGAACCAGGGAACCGGGGGATGTGTGGTTCCTCTGTCGAAACAAACACTGAGGAACATACCTCACCTCACTGAAAGATGGACATATAGAAAGATAGACATCAGTTATCCTCTGGATGCATTCCTCTCATCCTAAACCCAAATTTGTAGGTAAAATAGTGACTTAAGTGTACAAGCATGTAATGAATTTTGTAGTTGCATTTTTGTTTTTTACAAACGTAACTTTTGAGAATAAATGCAACAACACTTGCAAACATAAACATGTAAGATGATATGTGAATAAATTCAATAAGATTAGCAAGCATGCAACTACATTTGAGAATTAATGCAATTCATTTATTAAACTTGCGACTGATGAATCTTCTTCTGTGAATAAAAAATAAATTTGCCGATGTCAAATCTGTGCGCTCTGAGTTTTGGCACTAACTTAGCTAACCTCTGCAAAAAGTTTTATAGTTCTGAAAAAGAATTGTGCAAGCAAGCAGCATAAAAAAACACAAGCTCTGGTAGATGGGACTTTTTCTTCCGGTCAATCAGGTAAGGTGTTGTCATTCTTGAATATGCTTTCACGTTTCACAGTGTTCCGGTCTGGCTAGTGGTTCTTACGTTGTGTAGCAGAGCGATAGGTCTAGCTATGTACTTGACATTTGGTGAAGACTAACATTAGTTTAGAAAATAACTGTTTACGCTGTGTATACTTGTCACGCCCTGGCCTTAGTATTCTTTGTTTTCTTTATTATTTTAGTTAGGTCAGGGTGTGACATGGGGAATGTTTGTGTTTTGTCTCGTTTTTGGTGGTTATATGGAAAAGGGGGTGTTGGGTTTAGTTTATGGGTTTGCGTTGAGTGAATGTTTCTAGGTATGTCTATGGTTGAGTGAATGTTCTAGGTATGTCTATGGTTGCCTGAGTGGTTCCCAATTAGAGACAGATGTCTTTCATTTGTCTCTGATTGGGAGCCATATTTTAGGCGGCCATGGGCATTATGTTTTTGTCGGGTCATTGTCTAGGTCTGTGTCTGTGTCTAGGTTGCATGTTTGCATTTCGTTCGGTTCTAGCTTCACGGTCGTCTATTTGTTGTTTTGCTTCGTTTGTTTTCTCCTAAATAAAGAGAAGATGTCTTTTTTACATGCTGCGCCTTGGTCCTCTCTCTCTCCCATGGTCAATCGTGACAATACTATATATTTTTATATGGTGTGTAACGTAAACTCACCCCCATTCCGTACAAATGTGCGTAACCGCGACATTCAAACGAGGCTACAAAGAAAACTAATGGGACTGTAGCGACTGTGTTGACTTCAAAATCGGGGGTGTGAACTACGTTTCTATTCAAGTGTTGATCGACATGGTAATGGCTCTATAGTATTGGAGAAAAGTTGAAAAAACGGACCCTCCGTTACATCTAGACGTGTCATGTCGTAACGTACAGCACGCATAAAGCAACTATTTTTGTCTTACAATCTCTCCACCTGGTGTAGCACTTCTCTCATCGTTTAAAAACAAGAAATGGACAGTGACGGGGTAAGGGGGGGATACCTAGTAATTTTGTTGCGTCATCATTGCATGCGATCATCATTCTCAAAGCCGCTGTTTCTTCTAAGATCACTTTAGCACCACCCTAAAAACCCGATTCAAATTCGACACAAACCTTCAAATAGGTATGTAATGACACATTATATAAACTCTTTATAGTGTCTTATTTACATTTTAGAGGCGATAAGGTGATAAGTTGGACAGATCGAGTGAAAAAAAAGCTATTTTCCCACACTATCTCTCCTCACTCTCACGTATTAGTTTCGCTTCCCCAACCACCATTTTTAAAAAGACCCGAAGGGGCTCATTGCCTGCTTGAATTATGCAGAAACGGGCTGCGTTTAGGTCATGTTATTGATTCTGTTGGAAAGGGGAGAAATTGTGCTTTACAATGGTATTGACATTACAGTTGATCTGGAAGTATTACGTTTTGGGGTGCTAAAATAAGGGCAATTGTACGAACCAAGGCGATGTACGAGTTTACGTTAGCTAGCTATCTAGCCAACTTTACATACTGTATAGAAGGCTGGCTAAGTGAATTCAATATCACCAGCTACCTAACTTAATATTAGCTAGCTATCTTTATCTATTTATCACCTTAAGAGAACTCAAAATGCATTTGTAGGTAGCTGGTAACAGCCATAGAGGAGGGTGAAAGACCAGCAGCCCCAACTGTCAAAGTGAGAGAGTAGGCTATTCTGTGTAGTTCCAGTCCCTAAAAGTGAGGACGGATATTATAGGAACACAATATTCTGTGTGGTCTAATTTGAGTATAATAAAGTCTGTTTCTTGTGAGGTTTTCTGTCCTCAGATACAGAGAGCTGTGAAAGCCTGTCTGCAGATGAAGAGGTCCCAATGAAGAGCAGTGGTTCTCAATCCTGGTCATGGGGATGCAAAGGGGGACACATTTTTGTTTTTGCCTTAGCACTGCACTGCTGATTCAAATGATCAACTCATCATTAAGCTTCAAGTGGTATTTATGTATTCATGTGTGATGCTATCCTAGATATGATCCTGCTGTTGTCACATGCTACACATGCATATGCGTGTGCACATGCGTCTATCAATCCAATGTTATCATGATTTGTTATAAGGGATATTATACTTTCGCAATCCACAATGAGCTGGTGATGTAAAAGTATAATAATGACATTGTCTTCCATATTCCTACAGATACCTTGCAACTGGAGATTCCTTCAAAACGATTGCCTACAGTTACTGTGTAGGGCACTGCAAGGTTGGGTGACCAGGGCCATCTGGGACTGCTTCCTGGAGGAATTCAGGTGTGTGAAGCCTACCTGTGTCCTGCGTAACTTCATGGGGATGGACACAAGGACCAGGAGGGGATCTGCAGCTCGCCGCCGTGTGCCAGAGAAGTCTGCTGCTCTGCAGGATGTTTCAAGGATGGGGTCCAACAACACAGCAAGAGAGGCAATCCGTGTGAGGGAGATCTTCACCTCCTCCTTCTTCGAAGAGGGTGCTGTTCCCTGGCAACACCATAGACTACACTATGCACAACCAAAGGTTCTTTTAAGAGCCATCCACATTGCAATAAGAGTATTATTCCATTTACTTAGCTATGTCAACTGCAGTTATTCAATTCCCAGTTTCTCTCCCTTTGATTTCTACTTCTCAGGTGAGGGTGCTGTTCAGGTAAGGGTGTGATGTCTGTACAAAAACAAAACAGGCTATTTTAAGTCACCTATATTGAAAATATGTAGAACAATTAGACACCCTATAACCCACACCTACACACTCATGGATTGTTATGTGCAGTAAGCAGGCTCAGGTATATAACTGTGGCTCCTTCCACCATCAAAGAATATGCAAGAGGGCCAACCACTTCATTATTCCAATAACTACGCTATATTGTTTGTCCTCATGTCTGTGCATGTTTCTCAGCATAAAGTACTCTGCAGCCACTTAGTATGGACACCAGGTGAGGCCACACACACAGATTCCTGTTGAACACTGTCCCTTTAACTACCTTATATTCACAATAACAGTCTATCTCCTCACTTCATCCCTCTCTCCCATTCTCCCTAAATCCTCTAGGTTATATCAGCTGTGTCGGTGAACCCCTCCAGCATCTGAACTGGCTACATAGAGGGCACAGCATGATCAGAGGTGAGAGGTCACTTGGTCGGGTCAACGGGACGTATTATTAAAGTGATGCTTTACATTGAAATACAGATAGAGATGTAGTAGTCCCAGAGTTAATGATCCAAGGTCAGTTTTGCATTTCACCTCCTGATGATTATGATGACTGACAGTGTTAGAATAACAATAAAAAAACACAAGGCTTAAACATGCTCTCTCTCTCTCCATCTGTCTCTTGTCTGCAGGTATGTTTTGATGTGAGAGAGGATGCCAACCCCCAGTCCCGTTATCGCCACCACACCCGCTCTTAAGATAACCTTGGGAGCCCAAGGCTGGTTAGGAGACACCACTAGAGACACTATTATGTAATTGTGATGAACTGAGAGAATATTAACATAGCACTGTGATTCATTAATCATATACTGCCTTCCCTGCTCCTCTGTTCTTACCTCTTTCCCTTTCTGTCTTTTACGCCTCCCTCGCCACCTCCTCTTTCTTCCTCTGTTTTTATAATGCACACCAGATGTGCATTGAAGTACAGATTGAACTTGTATTTATAATATAATATAACAATTATAATATTTAGAATGCATGTATTATGTATTTATAACACTTCACATTCTCTACTTGTTGAAATTAAGTCTCTCCTTTGATTAAATACTACACCTATCCTGTGTTTATCAGATCAGTGCAGATGAAGGAAATTAGATATTGAGATGAACTGGTTGTAGAGTATTTACATGATGCATAGGAAGTGTAGTGTACTGTTTTTTAAATTATATTTCTGTATACTGTATATGAATTACAAATCAGCCTTTAAATCATGTTTCTAGTCTATTGCATAGACACAATGTGTAACCATTGATGTCCCAGGACCAAGATTGGTAAACACTGTTGAAATGTATAATTGTATTCATACATGCAGACACAGCATCATTCAAAGACTGGAATATGATATTCCTGGTATTGGATATGACTGAAAATTAATCTCAAAGACATTCATACCTGAACTGCACCTTTATTTGCCAAGGTACCGTACATGATCAGTGAATATATTAAATGTGCAGGCTACAATGTGGGGATCTCATGCATGGTAATAACTACATGTATATACGACGTGCATTCTTGGCACAAAGTTATATTATATTCTACTCAACCCATAGGCTTCATTAATGTCTTTCAGACTGTTTTGAAGTTGATACAACTGGCTATGATAGCTGAGGTTCATAGCTAGGTTCTGAACTATTATGTATACCAAACGTTTTAGGGCCCATACACAGACCAGCTACATAGCTAGCTACACATCCATAGGCATACAGGTATTTTTATCCCCCACTGCAAAATAAACAACAAAATAGTTAGCTAGCTATGTTACTTCATCTATCTGCATTGCATGGCAAATATCAGCAAGGCAAGCTTACAAAATTGTACATTCAGTTTGCAGTAAATCTTTAGCTAGCTAGATTCTTTACATCCACTGTTTCACAAGATATCAGCCTGGTTTGCTGGTTGTTTCAGGGGTCCCTAAAACATGAAACAACCAGAATTACAATCGCATACTCATGTCACAACACCCATAAAGCTAGCCCCGCTTCCCTTCCATTGAAAATGAATGGGAATTGGTGTTTCACTGCACGGCACCGCTTGCTAGTGAACACAGGGCATGAGGTAACGTTTTAACCGGTCATGACTGTTGTTGACTTGGCTAGCGTTAGACACTGGACAACTTTGTTGCAACTCTAGTTGAAGGTAACTAGCTAATTGTGTCTGAAGTGCTTCGTGTAACACCCCCCAGTATATAACGTTGGCAAGCAACAAACTGCAACTAAAATTGCAACACAGTTTCTTCGTGTCCCCTGTTATTAGGTAGTTACTGTAGCTAGCTTCCACCTCCAGATAGTCAAGTAATGTTACTGTAATACATTTTGTTGGCAGATTTGTTTGTAATGTTTTGTTAGCTCCACCTCGTTTAGCTAGACTGAAGTTGACATAGCTAATGTTTGCAAGAAAAAATTATGTCTCTGTATTTGCTGGGTGTGTGTGTTGACAAAGCATACAAGACAGGGAGCTTGTTAATGCCAACTGATATATTTAAGTTCAGTTGTCTTAACAAAAGGATGACATCTTCCTCCCTGAAAATGTTTTAATCCTGGAGGAGACTGTGCAGGAGGCAGAGGTACATCTGCTAATCCATGTTATTTCTAAGGCTATTGTTTATTTCAAGTATATGCAGTGATTACTGAATATAACTATAGCCTAATAGATGCCTTAATTGTTTTCTACCAACAGGAAAGAACGGTTAGTACAGCATGCCAAACTGACCCCTGGGTGCCAGAGTGTTCCTGTGCTGCGGCAGAGAAGAGCTCCACAGGGACCATCACTAAAGAGCTCGGGGCCCAGCTAGATTGTGCTCACAACCATCAGTGTACAACTGCGTCCTGCCCCTATACGCCACAGATGGAACGGACGGAGAGTGAGATCAGTGAAGACCATAACTCGCTGTATGAACCTGAGAGCTCAGAATCACAATCATCACAGTCCTGACCAATATGTACTATCGATCACTTTGGGGGAGCGGCCTGGTGTTCTGAAAATGGAGAAAGAGCAGACCATTCAACAGCGACCTCAAAGATAAAGGGAATCGGAGTGGCATTGTTTTTCCACTGATTATTTTAACCGTTTCAACGGATGTGCTACTTTGTCCCGATCCTGCTGTTTCAACTCTCTCTCTCATCCTATGAAAGATCAGCTATGAAAAGCCAACTGACATTTGCTCCTGAGGTGTTGAACTGTTGCACCCTCTATTACCACTGTGGTTATTATTTTGATGTAAAAAGAGCTTTTTGTCAAATACATTTGATTGATTGTTTGCTGTGCTGGAAGCTGTGTATTGACTAACTGTCTGTAAGGACCGACGCTGGAGAAGAGAAACAGGTACGGGGAGTTGAACATTTAACCTGTTGGGGATGGGGGCGCTGTTTAGACTATTTATGCTAATTGGGTAATTTTTGAAACGGCTTCCCACAAAATCCTTGATCGTACAATATGCATATTATTATTATTATTGGATAGAAAACAGTCTATAGTTTCTATAGGAGTTGAAATTTTGTCTCTAAGTGGAACAGAGCCCATTCTACAGCAATTTCCCTGACATGGATTCAGATTTCAGAAATGTTGGCCACTGTTCTGAAGTCAGTTAAAAAGGCACTGATATTGCTATGACTGTACGGACACTTCTTACGTCTTCCCCTGGATGCCTTTACGTGATGACGATTCCAATGGGGTCGATTGCGCGTTCACAGGCCCTATAAATCAAAAAACCCTGTAGCTAGCAAGTCTTTTCTTGGTGCGTCACGCGCGTGGAGGACACCGACCCTCTCCTGTTCCAAGCGTTAGTTTAGCCTGTTATATTTCTCCGGTCATCTTTTCACTCGTTATAGGAGTTAAAAACATCATAAGGTAGTTAATTTAAAGCGTTTTATAGCAATTTATATCCGTTTAGTGCGATTTTGGGACATTTATTTCTTTAACGCTGTGAATAGGTGGGCACGCTTTCAGTTCATCCCGAACGCAGTTGGCATTTCCACATGGCAAGAGGACAGCTTTCCACCAAAAGACGATTCCTCCCAAGAAAGGATCCTTTGCCCAAGATACTGATGGAAGAACAGCTCAAGGTAGGACATTTTTATTATGATAAATCGTGTTTCTGTCGAAACATTTTAGTGGCTTAGGACGCCATGTTTTTTGACGTAGCTTCGCTTGGCGCAAACTGTATTGAAAAGTAAGGATAAATTAAAAAATGTAATACCGCAATTGTATTAAGAATTAAATTGTCTATCAATCCCTGTCCACCCTATATTTTTTAGTCACGTTTATGAGTATTTATGTATAAGAGTAGATCACTGTCTAAGTGGCGCAAGGACATTTTCTGACCAGCTTGTCTACATTTCACATTGTCTAACCATGATTTTGGTGGCTAAATATAAACATTTTCGATCAAACTGTATATGCATGTTGTAATGTGATGTTACAGGAGTGTCATCGGAAGAATTCTGAGAAGGTTAGTGAAAAAATTAATATCTTTTGGCGATGTTGACTTTTATCGCTCACTTTGGCTAGAATCAATGCTGGGCTGCTATGTGCTATGTGCTATGCTAATATAACGATTTATTGTGTTTTCGCTGTAAGACACTTAGAAAATCTGAAATATTGTCTGTATTCACAGGATCTGTGTCTTTCAATTCGTGTATGCTGTGTATTTTTACGAAATGTTTGATGATTAGTAAGTAGGTAAACACGTTGCTCTAAGTAGTTTTTCTATTCCATTTGTGACGGTGGGTGTAATTGTAACCTATGCCATCTACCTGAAATATGCACTTTTTTCTAACAAAACCTATCCCATACCATAAATATGTTATCAGACTGTCATCTAATGAGTTTTTTTGTTGGTTAGGGGCTATAAATATCTTAGTTTAGCCGAATTGGTGATGGCTACTCGTGTTGGTGGACAAATAAAAGATGGTGGATTATGCTAATGTGTTTTTAGGTAATAGATGTACATCTTTACATATTGTGTCTTCCCTGTAAAACATTTTAAAAATCGGACATGTTGACTGGATTCACAAGATCTGTGTCTTTCATTAGCTGTATTGGACTTTAATGTGTGAAAGTTAAATATTTTAAAAAAATATTTCTTTTGAATTTCGCGGCACTGGTTTTTCAGTGGGGGGGGGGGGGGTGTGCCGCTAGCGCCACGCTGATCCTAGACAGGTTAATGTGGAACAGACATCGAACAGGACAGTGTCAGAATTGGCTTTACAAATACAAACAAACTTTAATGCAGAAGCAGGGAACAGAACGGGGAACCAGACAGATATAGGGAAGATAATGACAGATGTGATTGAGTCCAGGCAAGTCCAATAATTGCTGATGCGCGTGACGGGGGAAAGGCAGGTGTGCGTAATGATGAAGCTAGGAGTGCGCAATGCTGGGGAGCCTGGCACTCGAGGCGGAAGAGCGGGAGCAGGCGTGACAGTACCCCTCCTCTAGGGGCTCCACCCGGCGTCCCACCTGGACGAGCTGGCCGAGGCACGAGCGCTGGACAAGCCGGCTGGGCGTGAACCCCCGACGAACCAGCAGAGGCGTGAGAGTCTGGCGAGCCGGCTGAGGCATAGGAGACTGACGATTGTGCATCTGTAAAAGTTTGTGAGGGTTTTAGGTGACAAGCCAAATTTCTTCATCCTTCTGAGGTTTAGGAAAAACACTAGACCAGAGATTGAAAATATCCATGAACACATGGTCTGCGCATGCTCTGAGGACGTGACTAGGGACCCTGTCTGGGCCGGCAGCTTTGCGAGGGTTAACACGATTAAATGTCTTACTCACGTCGGCCACAGAGAACGGAATTTTAATAGTCACCGTAGGAACAACATCCCCTATACACTTCCTGATGAACTCAGTCACCGTGTCCATGTATACATCAATGTTATTCTCAGAGGCTACATATCTCATGAGGACTGAGTCCAGTTCCATGCCAATGAAGGCCACCCTCTGAGTGGGTGTCAGACGACTCTTCTTGTCGTTTACAGTAATGCCCAGCCCGCCGACGTGGGTCAGGAGATTGTCTCTGTCTAACAGGACCTGCGTCCTGGTCCTGGCACAAATCATCCAATCGTCCATGTAATTGAGGATCAACAATCCTCGGGAACGTGAGAGGTGCCAAGGAGTTCCGAAGGGAAGATCCATGAATTTGTAAGCCGTCCTTTCGAAAGCAAATCGGAGATACTGCCAATGAGCTGTGTGAACAGGAACATGGAAGTACGCATCCCTGAGGTCCAGCGTCACAAACCACTTGTCCCTGGACACGGCCTGCAACACGCGTGCTGGGGACAGCATGTGGAAAAGTACCCATTGAGGTTGCGGAGGTCCAGAATCGGTCTCTTTTTGGGACCACAAAATAAATAGAGTAAGAACCCACCTAGCCGTTCTGATGTCTTGATCCTGTGAATGGCACCCTTGTCCAGAAGTGAGGAGATCTCCAGCTGCAGGGTTTTCTTCTTCATGGGGTCGGCCACCGTAGTGACACGAAGGCCCCTAAAGGACGGGGACCGGCACCGGAACTGGAGTCGGTACCCCTCGAGCATTATGAACAACACCCAGGGGGACTCCACACCCTCGTCCCACTTTGCACTTTGAGACCAGGAGAAGCGTCCGAGGCCGGGGAAGCGTGTGTCAGGGGTCCTGCCGGGGCCCGCCTCTCCTCTGGCACCCTGAGCGCCTGGGTCCCCCAGGGGACGGTTGACGGGTTGTTTCTCCACCGCACGCTGTGCCACTCCCCGCTGTCGTGCCACTCCCCGCTGTCGTCCCTCAGCATGATGCGATGGGGCAGGAGAGAGACCCCAGCGTAGTTCTGGTGCAGGTGGGTGGCGACGGTCCGACTGCCTTGGACCCGGGGCCTGAGGAGGCGGCATGAACCGTTTCAGGATCTCCTGGTCCCTACGAACCTTATCGGTCTGCTCCAGAATGTCTTCAACCCTTGGACCAAATGTCAGCCCTGGGGTGATGGGAAGAGTGGTAAATGTGCTCTGGAGAGCAGCTTGCAGACGGGATTGGGCCAGCCAGAGATGGTGCCGGGAGGTAACCACCTGAGCCATTTGCACGGGCCACATCCCTCTGGAGCAGGGAAAGCAGGCGAGAAACCTCCAGCGCTTCCCGGAGGAGCTCCTCTGTGCCCTCCTGCAGCCGGGGCAACAGAGTTTGCAGGTAGGCCTGTTGGTAAGGTGGTCAACAGAGCAGAGGGACTCATATGTGGCTTTCAAGTCCACATCAAAGACTTTGGGGGGTCCCGGCTTCAGTCGCAGGTTCCGTCCTATAATCTCCCGGTCCATGGTGTCCATGGTCGGGTACTCCCGAAGACCGAATGACTTTGCGCCCGCAACATAACTCCATGGTCCACACAAAACAGGCATCCAGTAGGCCGTGCCACCGCTCTCTCCACCGCCCTCTCCGCTCACACCCAGGCAGTGCATACAGCAGGTATGCGGATCCCCAGGGGGGATGCCACCATCACACCTGTCACAAAGGCAAGCCATAAGCTCAGCCAAGCCAATAAGGCCACTGAGTAGGGGTGCGACGCCATGGGAGAGCTTATGTCGTGACCCGCTTGGAGGAATAGGAACCTGGTGAGTTACACCTAACCTAGTACCTCTGCAAAAAAAACTGGGAAGACCCATGTGGGAAAAGCAGGCAGAAAAAAAACAGCAAGCAGTTGGATTGCATGGATTTGATTTATATACTTTTTTGTTTTTGTTTCACACTAACTGCAATATTGCCTCGCCGGTTTAATATCTAAGCAGTTAAAACAGGCACCATATGATGGAGTAACTCCGTTAAGGAACTCCAAAGTGAATGTCTCAAAATAGTGGAAAGCCCACCACGATACTCTTACGCTCTGCAGGGGAAAGAACAAGAAAAAACCCTGCAGGGTAATTAGCAGAGAACCCCCGCCTATGGCGCGGGGAGCAGAATGTTAAAGCAATTCACAACACACACATAGAACAAGCCAGTCGTCAAGATGTGTAAGGTAAATAGGTCATTTTGCAGGGCTCTGGCAGTGCTCCTCCTGCTCAAAGGCGGAGGTAGCGGTCCTGCTGCTGGGTTGTTGCCCTCCTACGGCCTCCTCCACGTCTCCTGATGTACTGGCCTGTCTCCTGGTAGCGCCTCCATGCTCTGGACACTACGCTGACAGACACAGCAAACCTTCTTGCCACAGCTCGCATTGATGTGCCATCCTGGATGAGCTGCACTACCTGAGCCACTTGTGTGGGTTGTAGACTCCGTCTCATGCTACCACTAGAGTGAATGCACCGCCAGCATTCAAAAGTGACCAGGACATCAGCCAGGAAGCATAGGAACTGAGAAGTGGTCTGTGGTCACCACCTGCAGAATCACTCCTTTATTGGGGGTGTCTTGCTAATTGCCTATAATTTCCACCTTTTGTCTATTCCATTTGCACAACAGCATGTGAAATGTATTATCAATCAGTGTTGCTTCCTAAGTGGACAGTTTGATTTCACAGAAGTGTGATTTACTTGGAGTTACATTGTGTTGTTTAAGTGTTTCCTTTATGTTTTTGAGCAGTGTATTTTGGTTAGGTCAGGGTTTGACTAGGGTGGGTACGCTAGTTTGTATGTCTAGGATTTTTGTATGTCTAGGGCTGTTGTCATCTAGGTGTATTGTATGTCTATGTTGGCCTGATATGGTTCCCAATCAGAGACAGCTGTTTATTGTTGTCTCTGATTGGGGATCATATTTAGGTAGCCATTTCCCTTTTGTGTTTGTGGGATCTTGCTCTATGTTAGCTGCCTGTCTGCTCTATTCTTATAGCTTCACGTTTCGTTCGTTGTCCTTTATTGTGTTTTTGTTTAAGTGAGTTTCTCTTTATTAAAAGTATGTGGAACTCTATGCACGCTGCGCCTTGGTCTCATCTTTACGACGATCGTGACAGAAGATCCCACCAACAAAGGACCAAGCAGCGTGCCCAGGAGGAAGAAGTATCCTGGACTTGGGAAGAGATCCTGGATGGGAAGGGATACTGGACTTGGGAGGAAATCCTGGCAGGACAGGATCGCCTTCCTTGGCGGGAGTCGCCCAGGAGCATGAGAGGACAGCGACGAAGTTGGGGTGGTAGGCCACAAAAAACCCAATAATTGTTTTGGGTGGGGCACATGGAGCAGTCGGCGGAGCCGAGGAGCGAACCAGAGCCAGTCAGGGAGTCGGATGAGGAGCTCGACGCAAGATTCCGGAGAGAGGTGCTAGCATTGAGAGCGCTGCAGAGCGGGCGTGCTGAGGTGCGTGTCATCAGCCCGGTGTCACCTGTACCGGTCCCACGCATCAGGTCTCCAGTACGCGTCCACAGTCCAGTACGTCCTGTTTCTCCTCTCCGCACTCGCCCTGAGGTGCGTGTCATCAGCCCGGTACCACCTGTACCGGTCCCACACATCAGATCTCCAGTGCGCCTCCCCAATCCAGTACGTCCTGTGCCTCCTGTCCGCACTCACCCTGAGGTGCGTGTCATCAGCCCGGTGCCACCTGTACCGGTCCCACACATCAGGTCTCCAGTGCGTCTCCACAGTCTAGTACGTCCTGTGCCTCCTCTCCGCACTCACCCTGAGGTGCGTGTCATCAGCCCGGTGCCACCTGTACCGGTCCCACACATCAGGTCTCCAGTGCGTCTCCACAGTCTAGTACGTCCTGTTTCTCCTCTCCGCACTCACCCTGAGGTGCGTGTCATCAGCCCGGTGCCACCTGTACCGGTCCCACACATCAGGTCTCCAGTGCGTCTCCACAGTCCAGTACGTCCTGTGCCTCCTCTCCGCACTCGCCCTGAGGTGCGTGTCATCAGCCCGGTGCCACCTGTACCGGTCCCACGCATCAGGTCTCAAGTGCGTATCCACAGTCCAGTGCGTCCTGTGCCTCTTCCCCGCACTCGCCCTGAGGTACGTGTCATCAGCCCGGTGCCACCGGTACCAGTCCCCCGCATCAGGCCTCCAGTGCGCCTCCACAAGTCCAGAGCTTCCGGTGACGGTTCCCAGTCCAGACAAGGGGGGTACCTAGTCAGTTGTCCAACTGAATGTATTCAACTGAAATGTGTCTTTCTCATTTAACCCAATCCCTCTGAATCAGAGATGTGCGGGGGGCTGCCTTAATCTACATCCACGTCTCCGGCACCCAGGGAACAGTGGGTTAACTGCCTTGCTCAGTCTCGAATACCAAGCTTCATGTCTGGAGGAAACCTGGCACCATCCCTACGGTGAAGCATAGTGGTGGCTGCATCATGCCATAGGGATGTTTTTCATAGACAGGGACTGGGAGACTAGTCAGGATCGAGGCAAAGATGAACAGAGCAAAGTACAGAGAGATCTTTGATGAAAACCTGCTCCAGAGCACTCAGGACCTTAGACTGGGGCAACGGTTCACCTTCCAACAGGACAATGACCGTAAGCACACTGCCAAGACAACGCAGGAGTGGCTTCGTGACAAGTATCTGAATGTCCTTGAGTGGCCCAGCCAGAGCCCGGACTTGAACCCGATCTAACATCTCTGGAGAGACAGCAACGCGCCCCATCCACCCTGACAGAGCTTTATATGATCTGCAGAGAAGAATGGGAGAAATTCCCCGAATACAGGTGTGCCAAGCATTTAGTGTCATATCCAAGAAGACTCAAGGCTGCAATCACTCCCAAAGGTGCTTCAACAAACTACTGAGTGAAGGGTCTGAATACTTATGTAAATATTATATTTACATTTTTGTATTTTTATAAATTTGCACTGTATGTTGAATCAGGGACCACGCTATTGCAGAAATTCACACACGCATACGCACACGCATACACACAATCAGGCACATGCGCACACACACACAGTCTTGTTAGCAGAAATAGAGCCGTACTCCGGTGGTGTGTGTCTCGGTGCTCTAAAACATCGTATTTCAAATAGGGATAATTCTCTGCTCTCATGAAAGTCTGGACCATTCTATAAACATAATGGCCCAGTCAGAAATGGCTCACTATTGAACTGGTGAGTGTGTGTTCAGCGTCGTTTTCCACTGCGGACCACATGGTTGTGATTAAACCCATATTAAACACACAGACAATAGAGCAGTTCTATTAAATTGTGTTACAAGCAATTCTATTGGGCAGAGTAAATACCAAACATATCTACAACACCACACAGCCACAACACACAAACCTCCAGAGAAATGACTGGGACTGTTTCAAAGACTACAGATGACTCCCTTGAAAAGTCCAAACTTATTAAGGAACAGAACTGGAGGACTGTAACAGCTATCTAACTTGACGCTCCAAATCATTGAGGAGATGACAGTGCATGCTTATGCGCTATAGATCAAAGGTACTGGCCTCACATGGAGATCTCTTGTGTCACTGAGTGTGACTTGTGTGTCACTGAATAGGGATTGATGTTGATTGGCAGAGAGAGGTCTGTTGGCAAGTGCCTCCATCTGTTTTGAAACATTAGAGGGGTCATATTAGTAGTTGGTAGCCCAAATCAATCAGAAGCTACAGAAGATTTTGTGAGAAGAATGATTTTTGGGGATGTCTACTGTTTTGACCAAAAGCGCTGTAGCTCTACCACCTTCCACCACAGATGCGGAAGGCCGACATTGGCAGATGCAGTGGATTGAGATGCTTAAACAGATGGATTTCGATGGGGATAGTACTTTTAGAGAGTACTAATGTTACTGTCCCCATTATAACTGTCACGCCCTGATCTGTTTCACCTGTCTTTGTGCTTGTCTCCACCCACCTCCAGGTGTCACCCATTTCCCCCATTATTCCCAGTGTATTTATTCCTGTGTTCTCTGTTTGTCTGTTGCCAGTTTGTCTTGTCAAGTCAACCAGCGTGTTTTTCCAAGTCTGTGTTGTTCTAGTCCTCCCGGGTTCTGACCTTTGCCTGCCCTGACACTGAGCCTGCCTGCCTGACCATTCAGCCTGCCCTGACCTCGAGCCTGCCTGCCACTCTGTACCTCCTGGTTTATGATATTGTGCCTGTCCACGACCTGTCTCTTGCCTGCCCCTTGTTTTATGATAAATATCAGAGACTCAAACAATCTGCCTCCCGTGTCTGCATCGCCCTGTATTGTTATAGGAAAAACAACATGCTTCAATACATGTCATCATTTAAACACTTGATTGAAATACTGTAGAATTCCTTTCATTCCTATGAAGCTGGGTTTCCCAAACCTCTCCTCACACCCCCACTCCCAGACATTTCTCATTTTTGTTTTAACCCTAAACTGGCACACCTGATTCAATTAGTCAAAGGCTTGATGATTAGCTGACTAATTTATTCAGATGTGCCAGTTTAGGATTAAAACAAGAATATGACATGTCTGGGGGGGGGGGGGGGGGGGGGGGGTTGGGAAACCCTGGTATGGAGGACAGCTCCTACTGGGGAGTGCCAATATGGCCGACTGGTGGCTTCAAAGCCTCTCAGTGGCCAATAAATAGCATCAGCAATCCAGGGTTTATATAAATCATTGGATCATCCCTGCTTCTGTGTCCATGGGGAATGATTCACGCATTCGCACACCGCTATCGGTATGGTATAAAACGAATGGCTCTTCTAAGAGTTGTGCATCAGGTAGACAGGTAGAGGGCGCTACAACAAAAGGCAAAACAACAGCAGTTGTTTCTCTCCCCCTTCGTGACCCTCTCTCATCCCCTCTCCTCCCTCTTGTTACTGTTAACCTGCCACAGGCAGCCTACATTTCTCCTACAGGAACACACACACACACTAAAAAAAATGTTCCACAGGAGGACAGAACAATGCTGCTGTGTGACAAACAGGAGGTGAGTTACTCCAGGTCAGAGCTATAGAGAGCTGCAGAAGGGGAAAGGTGAAACAAACAACAGGAATATGTAAGGATTCAAACGGGGCATTTTGGGGTGGTAGATAACAACTACAGTAAAGCGTGAACGTACAGACTGGGAGGAAGCAACCAAGGTATTTATTGAAACACGGGGGAGATGGAGTGCAAGGCAGGGGAAGCTCGGGCGAGTTGCTGGAAACCAGGTGCGGAGGCTGAGGCTGGAGCGAGAGGGGTTGAGACAGGGTAAGCAGGTCCGGAGGGGAATCCAAGGGAGTAGTAGAGTGGGGATTCCAGGACAGAGTAGCAGGATGACGATATGTGGGACTGTAGACAGACCAGAGTCAGAGCGGGCAGAATGAGCAGAGATTACGATCTGGCAGCGTGGAAGTGGCAGGCCTGTGTATTAGTAGAGGTCTTGATTATGGAACAGGTTGCAGCTGGTGGGGATCTGCTCTGACTCCAGCACACCTGTCTCCGCCCACACAATCACGCACACACACACACACACACACACACACACACACACACACACACACACACACACACACACACACACACACACACACACACACACACACACACACACACACACACACACACACACACACACACACACACACACACAGAGGAAAAGAGCACTGGGGGAGGCGGCAGGTCAAGGAGACACAGGATGAGCAGTAGAGGGCGTTGCAGGAGCAGATGTGACAGTGCAGGCCATCTCTTCCTGTTCTGGACACAGACTGGATATTCATTTGCAGTATTTGTCCGGAAAGTGAGGATTTGTAGGCCCTGTCTCAAACATACAGTATGTACCCAACTTATGTGCTAACTGTCACCTGGGGCATGCAGGTGAATTGGTCCAAAATATAAAGGACAATGGTTTAAGGCCCAGTACTGTTCGCCCTTCCTACCTTTGATGGGCCAAAATGTATCTCTCTCTCTCTCTCTCTACCGTAACCAGAGAACTGACTATTGGAATGTGTGAAAGAATAATACTATAGCATTCATGTTTGGTATATATCTGAAAAAAAAATAACTGAGGAGAACTTTGATTCCATACTTTGTGCATTTGGAAAGTTTTCAGACTCTTTGACTTTTTCCAAATTTAGCCTTATTCCCCCCCCATTTTTTTTTAAAATTCCATATCAATCTACACACAATACCCCATAATGACAAAGCAAAAACAGGTTTTTAAAAATGTATTACAAAGAGATTCGAGATTCTTGGGTATGACGCTACAAGCTTTGCACACCTGTATTTGGGGAGTTTCTCCCATTCTTCTCCGCAGATCCTTCCAAGCTCTGTCAGATTGGATGTGGAGCATCGCTGCACAGCTATTTTCAGATCTCTTCAGAGATGTTCAATTTTGTTCAAGTCCGGGCTCTGGCTGGGCCAGTCAAGGACATTCAAATCAAACTTCACTTGTCACATCCTGACCGGTTGCATCACCACCTGGTATGGTAACTGCTCAGCATCTGACCATAAGGCGCTACAGAGGGTAGTGCGTACGGCCCAGTACATCACTGGGGCCAAGCTTCTTGCAATCCAGGACCTATATACTAGGCGGTGTCAGAAGAAAGTCCCAAACATTGTCAAAGACTCCAGTCACCCAAGTCATAGACTGTTCTCTCTGCTACCGCATGGCAAGCGATACCGGAGCGCCAAGTCTAGGACCAAAAGGCTCCTTAACAGCTTCTAAATAAAGTTTGATTTGATGTGACACCACGTCTCTCAAAGACTCGGCGGTTGGAACCATAAATCTCCAATTTGGACTCCAGACCAAATTACTAATTTCCATTGATCATGTTTCTTGGCCCAATCAAGTCTCTTCTTATTAAAGGTTTTCTTTAGTAGTGGTTTCTTTGCAGCATTTCGACCATGAAGGCCTGATTCACACAGTCTCCTCTGAACAGTTGATGTTGAGATGTGTCTGTTATGTCACAGTTGTGGTCGGAAGAATGAGACCAAGGCGCAGCATTCTTTGAGTTCCACATAATTTCTTAACGAAGTGAAACTTTAGAAAAGACAAAACAATAAAGAATACAACGACTGGTCTGCTTCGTTGTGCTAACTACCTGCACACAAACAAAGAACAAGATCCCACACAGAAGGAGGGAAAGGGCTGCCTAAGTATGATCCCCAATCAGAGACAACGATAGACAGCTGCCTCTGATTGGGAACCACACTAAGGTCAGAAACAAAGAAATACAAAACATAGAAATAAAGAACATAGAATGCCCACCCAAATCACACCCTGACCAAACCCAAAATAGAGACATAAAAAGGCTCTCTAAGGTCAGGGCGTGACATGTTACTTAAACTCTGTGAAGCATTTGTTTGGGCTGCAATTTCTGAGGCTGGTAACTCTATTGAACTTATCCTCTGCAGCAGAGGTAACTCTGGGTCTTCCATTCCTGTGGCGGTCCTCATGAGAGCCAGTTTCATAATAGCGTTTGATGCTTGAAATGTTCCGTATTGACTGACCTTCATGTCTTAAAGTAATGATGGACTGTCATTTCTCTTTGCTTATTTGTGCTGTTCTTGCCATAATATGGACTTCTTCTGGCTGTCTTCTGTACCTTCTGTATCTTCTGTACCTTGTCACAACACAAACAACTGATTGGCTCAAATGCATTAAGAAGGCAAAAAAATCCACAGATACATTTTTAAGAAGGCACACCTGTTAATTGAAATGCATTCCAGGTGACTACCACATAAAGCTGGCATTCTACTACTGATGTTTGTCTATGGAGATTGCATGGCTGTGTGTTCGATTTTATACAGCTGTCAGAAATGTGTGTCTCTGAAATACCTGAATCCACTCATTTGAACGGGTGTCCATATACACTTACACTATATATGCAAACGTGTGTTTTCAAGTATGGACTGAAGACGAGACCTGGGTGCCTTCTAATGACCAGTAGGAGACAAGCGATGAGGATTGGGTACCAGAGGACGACCGTTCCGAGGATAGCTCCGATGATAGCTCCGTTGATGGTTATGGAGTCTCCTGAACTGGATGTGCCGTTGTTTCCAGGGCACCAGCAATTAAGCAATGTGTGAAGATGACATTGTTGGCCAGCATGTGTCTATCACCTACGACAAGAATTGGAGGCAGCTTTCTACTTTTCTTCAGCTTCCTATACACAAATGCACATACAAAGACTACGTGACTGGTGTAGTGTGATGGCTTTTCACCATTCGAGCTCAAGATGAACTCAAGGGGAACAGCAGTCATTTTGGAATGACTGGAGATGTTCCTACAGTCCAAATTTTCCCAACAGATTATATATTTGTCCTGTTTAGACTTTAGCCTAACATCTCAGTGGAATGCCTCTATTGCTTTGTGCTTGACTTGAATTGTGCAAACGGTTTCCGTCATGACTACATTTGAGGTTTATTGAATAGTCATTTCCTGTCCACTTTCTCCCCTGCTCTGTTATGTGGAACTCACAGCGCACCTTCAAGTACAGTATGCAGGCAGGCGACTTCATTTTGGCAAGCAAAATTCTGCTCTCTGGAAACAACTACGTTTTGGCAGGAGAAGAGGGCTGAAGTCACCATATATGTGTCATCCATATATGAAGCGGTACTGTATTTTATGTCATCAACATAGTATTAGCTTTGTAATGTATTTTGTTCTCACATTACTTTTGATGTTTCATTTTCTGATTACTAAATGGCTTTGTGTGTGTGTAGTTTATTCTAGCTGACGGCAGAACGGACTCCTCAGGTAAATTAGAAGAATATGTATATTGTGTTTCACTTTATATGATGTGCCACTACTTTCCATAACAGTGTAAACACCATATCCCAGTCTGTTATCCCCACATGCTTCAAGATGGCCACCGTTGTCCCTGTACCTAAGAAAGCAAAGGTAATTGAACTAAATGACTATCGCCCTGTAGCACTCACCTCTGTCATCATGAAGTGCTTTGAGAGACTAGTAAAGGATCATGTCACCTCCACCTTACCTGCCACCCTAGACCCACTTCAATTTGCTTACCCCCCAATAGATCCACAGACGAAGCAATCGCCATCACATTGCACACCGCCCTGTCCCATCTGGACAAAAGGCATACCTATATAAGAATGCTGTTCATTGACTACAGCTCAGCATTCAACACCATAGTACCCTCCAAGCTCATCGTCAAGCTTGAGGACCTGGGTCTGAACCCCGCCCTGTACAACTGGGTCCTGGACTTCCTGACGGGTCGCACCCAGGTGGTGAAGGTAGGAAACAACACCTCCTCTTTGCTGATCTACAACACTGCCCACAAGGGTGCGTGCTCAGCCGCCTCCTGTACTCCCTGTTCACCTATGACTGCGTGACCAAGCACGCTTCCAACTCAATCATTAAGTTTGCAGACATCACAACAGTAGTAGGCTTGATTACCAACAACGATGAGACAGCCTACAGGGAGAAGGTGAGGGCTCTGGGAGTGTGGTGCCAGGAAAATAACCTCTTACTCAACGTCAACAAAACTAAGGAGATAATCGTGGACTTCAGGAAACAGCAGAGGGAATACCCCCCTAACCACATCGATGGGACTGCAGTGGAGAATGTGGAAAGCTTCAAGTTCCTTGGCGCATACATCACTGACAAACTGAAATGTTCACACAGACAGTGCGGTGAAGAAGAAGCAACAGCGCCTCTTCAACATCAGGAGGCTAAAGAAATTTGGCTTAGCACCTAAAACCCTCACAAACTTTTACAGATGCACAATTGAGAGCATCCTGTCGGGCTGTATCACCGCCTGGTAGGTGAACTGCACCGCCCACAACCGCAAAGCTCTCCAGAGGCAAACTTCCCGCCCTCCTGGATGCTTACAGCACCCGATGCCATAGTAAGGCAAAAAAAGATCATCAAGGACATCAACCACCCGAGCCACTGCCTGTTCACCCCACTATCATCCAGAAGGTGAGGTCAGTACAGGTGCGTCAAAGCTGGAACCGAGAGACTGAAAAGCAAATTCTATCTCAAGGCCATCAGACTGCTAAACACGCATCACTAGCACATCAGGGGCGGTTGCCTGTAGACATAGACTAGGAATCACTGGCCACTTTTAGAAATGGATCACTAGCCACTTTAATAATGTATCTGTCTCTAGCATTACTCATCTCATATGTATAAACTGCACTCCGCACTATTCTACAGTATCTTAGTCACTTTTAAATTGTGTTTACATATTGCATCACCCATCTCATATGTATGTACTGTATTGTATTCTATACTACACCACTGACTGTTAAACAGCCATCTCCAGCACATCAGAGGCTGCTGCCTAAAGACATAGATTAGGAATCATTGGCCACTTTCAGGTAATGAAACACTAGCCACTTTAATATTGTCTCCGTATCTTGCATTACTCATCTCATAGGTGTAAACTGTGCTCTATACTATTCTACGGTATCTTAGTCACTTTTATTGTTTGTAAATATTGCATCACCCATCTCATATGTATATACTGTATGCTATGCCACTTTATCTTAGTCCAATGCCGCTCTGACATACAGTACATGAATATACATTCTTAATCCATTCCTTACTTAGATTTCCGTGTATTTTGGGTATATGTTGTGAAACTGTTAGATATTACCTTTTAGGTTATTACTACACTGTCAGAGCTAGAAGCACCAGCATTTCGCCACACCCGCAATAATATCTGCTAAACACATGTATGTGACCAATACAATTTGATTTGATTTTCATTCGTTTATCTGTCAATACTTTTCCTAGTTTATTGAGATACAGTTTTGCACGTATTTCACCATCAAGAATGAGTCGAAGGATATCATCCACATTGTCACGGTGGATAAGTGGGAGACGCAGAGGAACTCTGTCGTGGTGGAAAAGCAGGCCTTTATTAGGACAATTGACCAGCTCCTCTGGGAGGTCAAGTTGAAGGAGATCTACACTGACGCACATTATGCAGATTTCGGCACTAATGAATAAGTGCACCTCTGTCTAGGTGTATGTAGGACCTATATTGACAAGTGATTGCACAACGTTTTATCATTTGTACCTACATGTTGACCTGTTCACAATTATCCAAGTGTGTTTTTGAGTTTTGAACGTGATTATTCCAATCTGTATTGTCCTACCTCCATTACAGATCCAGAGAAAGGAAAGCACAAGGACTCTGGTATTCTTCATTCCCTTGACATGTGGCATGGCGGCAAAAATTCTGGGCAAGAAAGTAAATGCGGTAAGTGTAACTACACACGACGTGCTCTACTGATAATAACAATTGTTGCAATTGGTCCATGAACACACAAGTGCATTTGAAATGTGCAATTTTTTTTTACATATCCCAATTGCCAGAGAGCTTGCGTAGGCTACCCTGGAGCAATTGTGTGTTAACTGCCTTGCTGAATAATTCAACTTTTTCTAGGAAGTCCAGGATCCAGTTGCAGAGGGAGGTGTTTAGTCCCAGAGTCCTTAGTTTAGTGATGAGCTTCGTGGGCACCATGGTGTTGAACACTGAGCTGTAGTCAATGAGCAGCATTCTCACATAGGTGTTCCTTTTGTCCAGGTGAGAAAGGGCAGTGTGGAGTGAGATTGAGATTGCGTTATCTGTGGATCTGTTGGGGCGGTATGCGAATTGGAGTGGGTCTAGGGTTTCCGGGATGATCGTGTTGATGTGAGCCATGACCAGCCTTTCAAGGCACTTCATGGCTACCGACGTGAGTTCTACGGGACGGTTGTCATTGAGGCAAGTTACCTTCTCATTCTTGGGCACAGGGACTATGGTGGTCTGCTTGAAACGTGGGTATTACAGACTCAGTCAGGGAGATGTTGAAAATGTCAGTGAAGACACTTGCCAGTTGGTCCGCGCATGCTCTGTGTACACGCCCTGGTAATCCGTCTGGCGGCCTTGTGAATGTTGACCTGTTTAAAGGTCTTGCTCACATCCGCTACGGAGAGTGTGATCACACAATTGTCCGAAACAGCTGGTGCTCTCATGCATGCTTCAGTATTGCTTTCCTTGAAGCGAGCAAAGAAGACATTTAGCCCATCTGGTAGGCTTGCGTCACTGGGAAGCTCGCAGCTATGTTTCCCTTTGTAGTCCGTAATAGTTTGCAAGCCCTGCCACATCCGACGAGCGTCAGAGCCAGTGTAGTAGGATTCAATCTTAGTCCTGTTTTGACGCTTTGCCTGTTTGATGGTTCGTCTGAGGGCATAGCGGGATTTCTTATAAGTGTCCGGAATAGTGTTCCGCTCCTTGAAAGCGGCAGCTCTAGCCTTTAGCTCGGTGCGGATGTTGCCTGTAATCAATGGCTTCTGGTTGGGATATGTACGTACGGTCACTGTAGGGACGACGTCGTCAATGCACTTATTGATGAAGCCGGTGACTGAGGTTGTACATTACTTAATGCCATTGGATGAATCACGGAACATATTCCAGTCTGTGCTAGCAAAACAGTCCTATAGCGTAGCTGACCACTTCCGTATTGAGCGAGTCACTGGTACTTGCTGCTTTAGTTTTAGCTTGTAAGCAGGAATCAGGAGGATAGAATTATGGTCAGGTTTGCCAAGTGGAGGGCGAGGGAGAGCTTTGTATGTGTCTCTGTGTGTGGAGTAAAGGTGGTCTAGAGTTTTTGAATGAGCATTTTCTCGTTTGCTTATGGTCTTATAATGCTCGTTGAGTGCTGTCTTAGTGCCAGCATTGGTTTGTGGTGGTAACTAGACGGCTACGAAGAACAGAGATGAGAACCTTCTTGGTAGATTTTGTGGTCTACAGCTTATCATGAGGTACTCTACCTCAGGCGAGCAATACCTTGAGACTTCTTTAATATTACTCGAGGTATTGCTCGCATTACAATCTCATTCAATAAAACCAATTGCTCTGTGGTCTCTGGAAGTGTCACTGATTTTGTCCACAACTACATTCAGAGATTGCACAAATACAATTTAAATGAGATGACTGTTATGCTCTGATAGTAGACTCATCCTATTAGCACATCGGTCCTTTTCCTGTCATGTAAATTGCCTATGCTAATCATGAGGATTGTGGGCCAATAGTCTTTTTAAGCACAAATGATATGCATACCAGGCACTTATTACCATTTCTTTAGTAATGCTGATTAATTGAGGTGGTGTCTGGGTAGAAGTGTAATCATGTGTAATGGACTTTCTCTCCCTGGAATTATCTGTTCTACCAAACACAGGCAGGAAAGATTTCTGGACAATCAATCATTCTGGTCTGGATCAAAGACATCGTCAACCATTTCTGGCTCTGTTGTAAAACTGCAGACAACATAATGCCGTTCATAGTAACTACTCCACTTACCTGAGGAAACAACTACAGTTCATAGTAACTACTCCATTTACCTGAGGAAACAACTACAGTTCATTGGATTGATTTGATTGCCATTTACTCTGCAAGGTATACAGTGCATTTGGAAAGTTTTCAGACCACTTCCCTTTTCCACATTTTGTTATGTTAAGTCTTATTCTAAAATCGTTTTTTTTTTAAATCCCTTCTTCAATCTACACACAATACCCCATAATGACGAAGCAAAATCAGGTTTTTAGAATTGTTGCAAATGTATTCAACATAAAAAACAGAAATACCTTATTTAAGTATTCAGACCCTTTGCTATGAGACTCGAAATTGAACTCGGGTGCATCCTGTTCCCATTGATCATCCTTGAGATGTTTCTACAACTTGATTGGAGTCCACCTGTGGTCAATTCAAATGATTGGACATGATTTGGAAAGACACACCCCATTCTCCTGTCTATATAATGTCCCTGTAACGGCGATCCTCCTCCTCTCCATCTTCGGAAAAGGAGGAGTATTGAGGGAACCAAGGCGCAGTGAAGTTTGAACACATATTTATTAAACAAGACGAAAAACGAACACGAACTACACTTGAAATGATACAAAATAACAAACGACGTAGACTGACCTAAACATGAGAACTTACATAGACACGAAGAACGCAAGAATAGGAAACAGACTACATAAACCGAAACAGTCCCGTGTGGTACGAAATAACATACAGACACGGAAGACAATCACCCACAACGAACACTGTGACAACGCCTACCTAAATATGACTCTTAATTAGAGGAACGCCAAACACCTGCCTCTAATTAAGAGCCATACCAGGCAACCCAAAACCAACACAGAAACAGAAAACATAGAATGCCCACCCAACCTCACGTCCTGACCAACTAACACACATAACAACTAACATAAATAGGTCAGGAACGTGACATTACCCCCCCCATAAGGTGCGAACTCCGGGCGCACCAGCACAAAGTCTAGGGGAGGGTCTGGGTGGGCATCTAACCACGGTGGTGGCTCAGGCTCCGGGCGAGGTCCCCACCCCACCATAAACCATCCTAGCTTCCTCCCTCTAAGAATGTCCACCCTCCTTTTACCCCCACAAAATCCTCTTAATAACATCACTGATAGGGACAGCACCGGGACAGAGAGATAGATCAAGACAGAGGGATAGATAAGAATATAGAGGTAGATCAAGATAGAGAGGGAGATAATGATAGAGGGGCAACTCCGGACTGAGAGGCAGCTCCGGACAGAGAGACAGCTCTGGACTGATGGGCAGTTCTGGGTATCTAGCCGTTTAAGGCTGAAGGGCAGCTCATGGCTGACTGACGAATCTGGACGCTCATGGCAGGCTGACGGCTCTCGACGCTCATGGCGGGCTGACGGCTCTCGACGCTCATGGCGGGCTGACGGCTCTCGACGCTCATGGCGGGCTGACGGCTCTCGACGCTCATGGCGGGCTGACGGCTCTCGACACTCATGGCGGGCTGACGGCTCTCGACGCTCATGGCGGGCTGACGGCTCTCGACGCTCATGGCGGGCTGACGGCTCTCGACGCTCATGGCGGGCTGACGGCTCTCGACGCTCATGGCGGGCTGACGGCTCTCGACGCTCATGGCGGGCTGACGGCTCTGGCTGCTCATGGCTCGCTGGCGGCTCTGGCAGATCCTGTCTGGTTGGCGGCTCTGGCAGATCCTGTCTGGTTGGCGGCTCTGGCAGATCCTGTCTGGTTGGCGGCTCTGGCAGATCCTGTCTGGTTGGCGGCTCTGGCAGATCCTGTCTGGTTGGCGGCTCTGGCAGATCCTGTCTGGCGGGCGGCTCTAGCGGCTCCTGTCTGGCGGGCGGCTCTAGCGGCTCCTGTCTGGCGGACGGCTCTGTAGGCTCATGGCAGACGGGCGGCTTTGCAGGCTCATGGCAGACGGGCGGCTTTGCAGGCTCATGGCAGACGGATGGCTCAGACGACGCTGGGGAGACTGATGGCTCAGATGGCGCTGGGGAGACGGATGGCTCAGATGGCGCTGGGGAGACGGATGGCTCAGATGGCGCTGGGGAGACGGATGGCTCTGGCCGGACACGGCGCACTGTAGACCTGGTGCGTGGTGCCGGAACTGGAGGCACCGGGCTAAGGATAAGCACCTTCCTACTAGTGCGGGGAGCAGGGACAGGGCACACTGTACTCTCAAAGCCCACTCTGTAACTGATGTGAGGTACCGGCACTGGTGACACCGGGCTGAGGACAAGCACATCAGGATTAGTAGGGGGAGAATATACAGTGTGTTCAGGGCTCTGGAGACGCACAGGAGGCTTTGTGCGTGGTGCCGGAACTGGAGGCACCGAACTGGATACACGCACTACAGAGAGAGTGCGTGGAGGAGGAACTGGGCTCAGGAGACGCACTGGTAGCCTAGTGCGTAGTGTAGGCACTGTAGGTACTAGGCTGGGGCGGGAGGTGGCGCCGGAAATACCGGACCGTGGAGGCGTACTGGCACTCTTGAGCATTGAGCCTGCCCAACCTTACCTGGTTGAATACTCCCGGTTGCCCGACCAGTGCGGGGAGGTGGAATAACCCGCACCGGGCTATGTAGGCGAACCGGGGAAACCATGCGTAAGGCAGGTGCCATGTATGCCGGCCCGAGGAGACGCACTGGAGACCAGACGCGTTGAGCCGGCCTCATGACACCTGGCTCAATACCCAATCTAGCCCTACCAGTGCGGGGAGGTGGAATAACCCGCACTGGGCTATGCACTCGTACAGGAGACACCGTGCGCTCTACTGCGTAACACGGCGCCTGCCCGTACTCCCGCTCTCCACGGTAAGCCTGGGAAGTGGGCGCAGGTCTCCTACCTGCCCTTGGCCCACTACCTCCTAGCCCCCCCCCAAGAAATTTTTGGGAATTACTTACGGGCTTTTTGGGCTTCCGTGCCAGACGCGTTCCCTCATAGCTCCGGTTCCTCTCTCCGGTAGCCTCTGCTCTCCTCAGTGCCTCCAGCTGTTCCCATGGCTTTTCGGGCTTCCAGCCACGTCTCCTTGCTGCCTCCTCAAACCACCGCTCCTGGGCTTTAGCTTCCTCCCTCTCTTCCTGAGAGCGGCGATTCTCTCCTGCCTTAGCCCAGGGACCCTCTCCATTCAATATCTGTTCCCAAGTCCAGAAGTCCTTGTTTTCCTGTCCCTTACTCCGTTGACTCCGCTGCTTGGCTCTGGTATGGTGGGTGATTCTGTAACGGCGATCCTCCTCCTCTCCATCTTCGGAAAAGGAGGAGTATTGAGGGAACCAAGGCGCAGTGAAGTTTGAACACATATTTATTAAACAAGACGAAAAACGAACACGAACTACACTTGAAATGATACAAAATAACAAACGACGTAGACTGACCTAAACATGAGAACTTACATAGACACGAAGAACGCAAGAATAGGAAACAGACTACATAAACCGAAACAGTCCCGTGTGGTACGAAATAACATACAGACACGGAAGACAATCACCCACAACGAACACTGTGACAACGCCTACCTAAATATGACTCTTAATTAGAGGAACGCCAAACACCTGCCTCTAATTAAGAGCCATACCAGGCAACCCAAAACCAACACAGAAACAGAAAACATAGAATGCCCACCCAACCTCACGTCCTGACCAACTAACACACATAACAACTAACATAAATAGGTCAGGAACGTGACAGTCCCACGGTTGACAGAGCAAAAACCAAGCCATGAGGTCAAAGGAATTGTCTGTAGAGGTCCGAGACAGGATTGTGTCGAGGCACACATCTGGGGAAGGGTACCAACAAAATGTCTGCAGCATTGAAGGTCCCCAAGAACCCAGTGGCCTCCATCATTCTTAAATGGAAGAAGTTTGGAACCACCAAGACTCTTCCTAGAGCTGGATGCCTGGCCAAACTGAGCAATCGGGGGAGAAGGGCCTTGTTCAGGCAGGTGACCAAAAACCTGTTGGTCACTCTGACTGAGCTTCAGAGTTCCTCTGTGGCTATGAGAGAACCTTCCAGAAGGACAACCATTTCTGCAGCACTCCACCCATCAGGCCTTTATGGTAGAGTGGCCAAATGGAAGCTGCTCCTCAGTAAAAGACACATGACAGGACTTTCAGACCATGAAAACAAGATTCTCTGGTCTGATGAAATCAAGATTGAACTCTTTGACCTGAATGCCAAACATCACGTCTGGAGGTAACCAGGCACAATCCCTTTCGGTGAAGCATGGCGGTGGCAGCATAGTGCTGTGAGGATGATTTTCAGCGGCAGGGAATAGGAGACTAGTCAGGATCGAGGGAAAGATGGACGGAGCATTGTACATAAAGATCCTTGATGGAAACCTGCTCAAGAGTGTTCAGGACCTCAGATTTGTGCGAAAATTAAGCACACAGCCAAGACAACGCAGGAGTGGCTTCGGGACAAATCTCTGAATGTTCTTGAGTGGCCAAGCCAGAGCCAGGACTTGATCCCAATCTAACATCTGGAGTGACCTGAAAATAGCTGTGCAGCGATGCTCCCCATCCAACCTGACAGAGCTTTAGAGGATCTGCCGAGAAGAATGGGAGAAGCTCCCCAAATACAGGTGTGCCAAGCTTGTAGCGTCATACCCAACAAGACTTGAGTCTGTAATCGCTGAGTACTGAGTAAAGGGTCTATGTAAATGTGATATTTAAGTTTTTTTTAATCGTAATACATTTTTATTTTATTCTAACAACCTTGTTTTTGCTTTATCATTATGGGATATTGTGTGTAGGTTGATGAGGGAAAAACGATTTAATCAATTTTAGTATAAGGCTGTAACCTAAAAAAAGTGTGGAAAAAGTCAAAGGGTCTGAATACTTTCCAAGGGCACTGTATGTTCACTCACTGTTCAAATGTGGTGACATCACTGATCCCATCTGCTACCTGCCTTTATCCATTCTTTCCTGCCTCTTCAAACTCCTGGAGCAGATAGTGAACACTCAGCTTACCCACTACCTGAGCCATAACCACATCCTCTCCAAGTTCCAGTCTGGTTTCCCAAAAGGTCACAGCTGCATAACTGCCACAACCAAGGTTCTCAATGACGTCTTCTCCTCCCTGGACAAAAAGCATACCTCTCCAAAGCATTTGATACAGTTGCACTCCTTTCTCATCAGTAATCTCAAAGACATCAGCCTCTCTGACAGCCCCCTCTGCTGGTTGTCCAACTGCTTCACAAACATGTATGCTTAAATTGTTGTCCAAAAGAAAATACAATGTTCCATAATGTTAATAAAACCTCTTCAGGTAATCATTTTATCTTACACAATTTAAATACAATCAGAAGTCTCATCCCCAAACTGTGGCCGCTCTCTCGCTCTCTCTATCTCTCTACAAATAATAATTATTCATTGTTGGCCTCCGTGTCCTTGGTTGCGGGAGTTGTATGTCTAATTGTAAAGGGTCTGTAGGTTTGTAATACTGGGTAGTGTGTGTCAGTGTGTTTGTATGTGTGTGTGTGCTGTAGCAATTCAGGTTATTGCAGGCCCCAATATTGAGAACAAAGGGGTATAAGCTTGACAAATGTAAGGCCTTTGCTGGGATCTGAGGTCAGAAGGCCCCAATATTGATGACAAACGGATGTAAGCTTTACCGATGTAAGGTCTTAGCTGGGACATGTCTATCAAGCATCCTCATATACATTTGAACATTCCCAAACCCATTATACCTCTTCAGCCCCCCCTTAATTGAAGAGGATCTACTTGTAACAGTTTTTTCCAACTGTTTACACACGTTTTCAAAACGGTCTCCTTTTTTCAAAACTCTACACACAATTCCCAAAACTGCACACACAAAATGCAAAATGCCTCACATCTCCTTCAAAATGTAACACTGCATTCAAAATGCCATAAACACATGTTAGAATGAAGAATTTGCATCAAATGGCAAACACTGCTTTCATAATAGTACATTTTTGGATATACCATGTAAACACTGTTGTTCTAAATCTAAAGCTCTCTGGTCTTTCATAGGCTTATATCTACATTTCAATACAATGTTCTACAGTGACAGTAATCTGCTGAGAGGGGTAACAAGTACACTGTAAACACCAATACAATGTAGAAACAGAAAATATTTATTAGGCCAAACATTACTGTTGTATACAGTGGCATACAACAAAACCATAAACATATGTAAACCAAAAGTATATTCTTTAGAATACAGTAAAGAACACAATTGTGTGTGTGGGGTCCCGGGGGGGCAGTCCAGGAATTAGTAGGGGAGGGGGGGGGGGGGTGCAGTCACCAGTGCTAAGATACGCTTCATCTCTTCTCCGGCCTGGGTCTGGCCACAATACTTCATCCACATCACAAGATACGTTTTCTCTTGCCAAACATCGAGGGAAGTATCTCCTAGCATGGCGTATCCAACCTTGGACAGAGGCAACCTCTATGTCCTCACATGCGTCCTCCATTGCCTGGAGAAGCGGCATGCGGGCATAGGGTTGACGATCATACACTTTCCAGCGCCAGGCTGAGAAGAATTCCTCTATGGGATTTAGAAAAGGTGAATATGGGGGTAGGTACAAAACTACAAATTTTGGATGGGTGGCAAACCAGTTTTGGACCAGAACAGCCCGGTGAAAACTAACATTGTCCCATAAAACCACAAATCTAGCAGGCTCCTGATCTGGATCAAGGACAAGCATTGTGTAAATTGCATGCAGAAAAGTGAGCATATGGCCGGTGTTGTATGGACCCAGTGTGGCATTGTGATGGAGGACCCCGTTTTGAGTGATGGCAGCACACATAGTTATATTACCCCCACGTTGTCCAGGGACATTGGTAATTGCCCTCTGTCCCATTACATTTCTTCCGCGGCGCCTGGTTTTGGTGAGGTTGAAGCCAACCTCATCCACATAAATAAATTAATGGCGAATTACATGGGCATCCAGCTCCAATACTCTCTGTAACAGACAAAAGGATATACAGATTAGTAAATACGGTATGTCTGAAGTACTGGAAGTAGTGTTGCATACATACCTCTACAAAGTCATGTCGCATATTCTTTACTGTCAGAGTTTCTCTCAAATGGCACCTTGTAAAGTTGTTTCATCGTCACTCGGTGCCGTTGGAGGATGTGTTGTATGGTCGACAGGCTTACAGCATTGATGTTGTTAAATATGGTGTCATTATTCAAGATATGCTCTCTTATCTCTCGAATCCTAATTGCATTGTTGGCCAAAACCATATTTATAATTGCAGTCTCTTGTACATCTGTAAACAAGCGTCCTCGTCCTCCATGATGTCTTTGCCTTTCCACTCTGTACAGAATTCAAACACAGTATGTGTTCAGCATAGGAACTGTAAACAATGTACAACAAAATGTAGTAGAGCATGATAACCAACCTCATTCACTCAATGCAGTGCAGTAAATGGATGGCTTAGAGTTACAAACGTTTATGCAATACTATGCAGTCATACGTATTTTACAGTACATTACTGTAATGCTAAAATAGTCATTAGATAGTTGCATACCTGTTCTCATTTCTGAAGGTTCGAATTATGGACGCCACTGTAAATCGACTCAAGTTGGGCTGGACTCTCAATCCAGCCTCTCTCATGGTCAAACCGTGGTTGATCACATGATCAACAAGTGTTGCCCTAATCTCATCAGAGATGGCTCTCCTTCCTTCTCTTCTTTGCCCTCGTCCTCTTCTTCCTCTTCCTCTCCCTCCTACTCTCTGTCCATTGTTGGCATCCATTGTTCAAAACAGGTAATCTGACCTGTGACCTATTTATAGGCCTATACTACAGTAAAGCAGTGATTGGTTAGTGATCAGTTAAGCTATTAGTGTTTGCACATGTGAGGAGTGTGTGTGTGACCTGGTGAATAAGTGTAGCATTTTGATTGGTTGTGTTTGGAAAAGGAAAGCAAGTCACTTCCTGTTAGATTTTGTGTTTTAGGTAGAGAATTGTGTGTAGTGTTTTGAAAAAAGTGTTTTATGCAAATGACAACTGAGTCAAAGGCTGAGAAATAGCTTATGGTTTTGGATATTTGGTGTGTAGTTTTGCACTTTGAGTGAGAGGTTTCCAAAATCGTGTGACATTAAAAGAGTTTGTGTGTAAGCAGTTGGAAAAAACTGTACGAAGATCTCTGCTTGGGGTATACAGCAGAGTCATTTCCTCAACAGTCTTAATTCCATTACATTTTGGGGAATATGTCATTACTATGTCATTGGGCCGTTTGGGGACAGGGCCTACATGTACAGTATATGTGGATATGTAACATGCTGAGCCAGTGTCTGTTCTACTGAGCCAGTGTCTGTTCTACTGAGCCAGCTGAGCCAGTGTCTGTTCTACTGAGCCAGTGTCTGTTCTACTGAGCCAGCTGAGCCAGCTTCCAAGTCTGTTCTACTCATTCTTATTTCTATGATGGCAACCATGTTCTGTGTATGTTTGGTGGGACGTTGATGGAACATTCTCCTAACCCGCAGAAAACTGGACACACAAATGTTCTTGTAACGTTCTCTAGAACATTAATAGCTTACATTCTGAGAACCTGCCAATCATATTCTGTGTATGTGTGGTGGCACGTTGATGGGATATTCTCCTAACCCTCAGAAAACTGGACACATTAAGGTAATGTTGTCTTTGACGCCAAAACATGCTTAAAAGGTTCTCTGAAGGTTTTTTGCTAACATAGTTCCCCTTAACAAATGAAAAACTGGACTCTCAAACATTAGGGGAACATTGCGGGTAACATTACAAAAACGTTCTCTCTCTCTGGAATTGTTAGACGGGTCCCCAGTTTCAGTTTAAATGACCTGGTTATCCACCCCTGCAACTGCTTTAAGATTTTAGTTGTGTTCCCTGTGTTTTTAATGACATTCGGTGCACACTACCCATGTTGTAGATATGTTGTTTTTTGTTTATGTGTTGAGTTTTCAGGAATTGTCTTCTTTGCTTAGGTGTATCGCTCTTATCTTGATCAGGTCGTAATTGTAAAAGATAATATGATTTTTATTTTTTATTTTTTTATTTCACCATTATTAAACCAGGTAGGCTAGTTGAGACTATTAAACCAGGTAGGCTAGTTACAACTGTGACCTGGCCAAGATAAAGCAAACAACAACACAGAGTTACACATGGAATAAACAAGCGTACAGTCAATAACACAATAGGAAAAAAAAGAAGGTCTACAAGCAGTGTGTGCAAATGGCGTGCGAAGGTAAGGCAATAAATAGGCCATAGTAGCAAGTAATTACAATTTAGCAAATTAACACTGGAGTGATAGATGTGCAGATGATGATGTGCAAGTAGTACTGGTGTGCAAAAGAGCAGAAAAGTAAATAAAAACAATATTGGGATGAGGTAGGTAGATTGGATGGGCTATTTACAGATGGGCTATGTACAGCTGCAGCGATCGGTTAGCTGCTCAGATAGCTGATGTTTAAAGTTAGTGAGGGAAATATAAGTCTCCAGCTTCAGCGATTTTTGCAATTCGTTCCAGTCATTGGCAGCAGAGAACTGGAAGGAAAGGCGGCCAAAGGAGGTTTTGGCTTTGGGGATGACCAGTGAGATATACCTGCTGGAGCGCGTGCGGTGGGTGTTGTTATCGTGACCAGTGAGCTGAGATAAGGTGGAGCTTTACCTAACAAAGACTTATAGATGACCTGGAGCCAGTGGGTCTGGTGACGAATATGTAGCGAGGGCCAGCCGATTAGAGCGTACAGGTCGCAGTCGTGGGTGGTATATGGGGCTTTGGTGACAAAACGGATGGCACTGTGATAGACTGCATCCGGTTTGCTGAGTAGAGTGTTGGAGGCTATTTTGTAAATGACATCGCCAAAGTTGAGGATCGGTAGGATATTTTACTCGGGTATGTTTGGCGGCGTGAGTGAAGGAGGCTTTGTTGCGGAATAGAAAGACGATTCTAGATTACATATTGGATTGGAGATGTTTAATATGTGTCTGGAAGGAGAGTTTACAGTCTAGCCAGACACCTAGGTATTTGTAGTTGTCCACATATTCTAAGTCAGAACCGTCCAGAGTAGTGATGCTAGTCGGGCGGGCGGGTGCGGGCAGCAAACGGTTGAAAAGCATGCATTTAGTTTTACTAGCATTTAAGAGCAGTTGGAGGCCACGGAAGTAGTGTTGTATGGCATAGAAGCTCGTTTGGAGGTCTGTTAGCACAGTGTCCAAAGAAGAGCCAGATGTATACAGAATGGTGTCATCTGCGTAGAGGTGGTTCAGGGAATCACCCGCAGAAAGAGCGACATTGTTGATACATGCAGAGAAAAGAGTCGGCCCGAGAACTTAACCCTGTAGTACCCCCGTAGAGGCTGCCAGAGGTCTGGACAACAGACCCTCCGATTTGACACACTGAACTCTGTCTGAGAAGTAGTTGGTGAACCAGACAAGACAGTCATTTGAGAAAACAAGGCTGTTGTGTCTGCCTATAAGAATACGATGATTGACAGAGTCGAAAGCCTTGGCCAGAGAAGACGGCTGCACAGTACAATCTTTAATAGATGGCGGTTATGATATTGATTAGTACCTTGAGCGTGGCTGAGGTGCACCTGTGACCAGCTCGGAAACCGGATTGCACAGCAGTGAAGGTAAGGTGGGATTCTAAATGGTCAGTGATCTGTTTATTAACTTGGCTTTCGAAGACTTTAGAAGGCAGGGCAGGATGGATATAGGTCTATAACAGTTTGGGTCTAGAGTGCCACCCCCTTTGAAGAGGGGGATGACCGCGGCAGCTTTCCAATCTTTAGGGATCTCGGATGATATGAAAGAGAGGTTGAACAGACTGGTAATAGGAGTTGCAACAATGGCAGCGAATAATTTTATAAAGAGTGGGTCCAGATTGTTTAGCCCAGCTGATTTGTACGTGTCCAGGTTTTGCAGCTCTTTCAGAACATCTGCTCTCTGGATTTGGGTGAAGGAGAAGCTGGGGAGGCTTGGGCAAGTAGCTGCGGGGGGTGCGGAGCTGTTGGCCAGGGTTGGGGTAGCCAGGAGGAAAGCATGGCCAGCTGTAGAGAAATGCTTATTGAAATTCTCAACTATCGTGGATTTATCGGTGGTGACAGTGTTACCTAGCCTCAGTGCAGTGGGCAGCTGTGAGGAGGTGCTCTTGTTCTCCATGGACTTTACAGTGTCCCAAATCTTTTTGGAGTTAGCGCTATAGGATGCACATTTCTGTTTGAAAAAGCTAGCCTTTGCTTTCCTAAATGACTTTGTGTATTGGTATATCGCGGGGACTATTCAATGCTATTGCAGTCCGCCACAGGATGTTTTTGTGCTGGTCGAGGGCAGTCAGGTCTGGAGTGAACCAAGGGCTATATCTGTTCTTAGTTCTACATTTTTTGAAAGGGGCATGCTTATTTAAGATGGTGAGGATTTTTTTTTTAAAGAACGACCAGGCATCCTCGACTGATGGGATGAGGTCAATATCCTTCCAGAATACCCGGGCCAGGTCAATTAGAAAGGCCTGCTCGCAGAAGTGTTTTAGGGAGCGTTTGACAGTGATGAGTGGAGGTCGTTTGACCGTGGATCCATAGCGGATGCAGGCAATGAGGCAGTGATCGCTGAGATCCAGATTGAAAACAGCCGAGGTGTATTTGGAGGGCAAGTTGATCCGGATAATATCTATGATGGTGCCCATGTTTACGGATTTTGAGTTGTACATGGTGGGTTCCTTGATCATTTGTGTGAGATTGAGGGCATCGAGCTTAGATTGTAGGACTGCGGGGTGTTAAGCATATCCCAGTTTAGGTCATCTAACAGAACGAACTCTGAAGATAGATGAGGAGCAATCAATTCACATATGGTGTCCAGGGCACAGCTGGGAGCTGAGGGGGGTCTGTAACAGGCGGTAACAGTGAGAGACTTATTTCTGGAGAGATTAATTTAAAAAATTAGAAGCTTGAACTATTTGGGCATAGACCTGGAAAGTATGACAGAACTTTGCAAGCTATCTCTGCAGTAGATTGCAACTCCTCCTCCTTCTCAATGTTTTACCTGATTAAATAAAGGCAATAAAAAAAATCAACTTAATATTTAGATTGATAGAAAAAAGGTATTATATAAAAAGACTTGAATCCATCCAATCATCCATGTATTTACGTGTGTGATAGACAATAGAGTGCAGTGCATGTAGTACATTCTTATGTACCACTAGAGGGTGCCGTTTAAATGTTGAGCAGAGTAAACGACAGTGCATTTGGAAAGTATTCAGACACCTTCCCTTTTCCCACATTTTGATACGTTACAGCCTTATTCTAAAATCGATAAAAAATATATAAAATCCTCATCAAACTACACACAATACCCTATAATGACAAAGAAAAAAAAGGTTTTTAGACATTTTTTGAAATACCTTATTTACATAAGTATTCCGACCCTTTGAGCTCAAGTACATCTTGTTTCAATTGATCATCCTTGAGATGTTTCTACAACTTGATGGGAGTCCACCTCTGGTAAATTCAATTGATTGGACATGATTTGGGTGGCACACAATTGTCTGTATAAGGTCTCACAGTTGACAGTGCATGTCAGAGCAAAAACCAAGCCACGAGGTCAAAGGAATTGTCCATAGAGTTCCCAAGACAGGATTGTGTTGAGGCACAGATCTGGGGAAGGGTACCAACAAAAATTCTGCAGCATTGAAGGTCCCCAAGAACACAGTGGCCTCCATCATTCTTAAATGGAAGAAGTTTGGAACCACCAAGACTCTTCCTAGAGCTGGCTGCCTGGCCAAACTGAACAATCGGGGGAGAAGGGCCTTGGTCAGGGAGGTGACCAAGAACTTGATGGTCACTCTGACATACCTCCAGAGTTCCTCTGTGGAGATGCGAGAACCTTCCAGCACTCCACCAATCAGGCCTTTATAGTAGAGCAGCCAGAAGGAAGCCACTCCTCAGTAAAAGCAACATGACAGCCCGCTTGGAGTTTGCCAAAAAGCACCGAAAGAACTCTCAGATCATGAGAGACAAGATTATCTGGTCTGATGAAACCAAGATTGAAGGAAGGAAGGAAACTTGGCACCATCCCTACGTTGAAGCATGGTGGTGGCAGCATCATGCTGTGGGGATGTTTTCAGCGGCAGGGACTGGGAGACTAGTCAGGACCAAGGGAAAGATGAACGGAGCACAGGGAGATCCTTGATGAAAACCTGCCCCAGAGCGCTCAGGACCTCAGACTGTGGGGAATGTTCACCTTCCAACAGGACAATGACCATAAGCACGCAAGAGTGGCTTCGGGACAAGTCTCTGAATGTCCATGAGTGGCCAAGCCAGAGCCCGGACTTGAACCCGACCGAACACCTCTGGAGAGACCTGAAAATAGCTGTGCAGCAACACCCCCAATCCAACCCGACAGAGCTTGAGAGGATCTGAAGAGAAGCATGGGAGAAACTCCCTAAATACAAGTGTGCCAAGCTTGTAGCGTCATACCCAAGAAGTCTTGAGGCTGTAATCGCTGCCAAAGGTGCTTCAATGAAGTACTGAGTAAAGGGTCTGAATACTTATGTAAATGTGATATATTTGAGTTTTAATTTCTAATACATGTACATACATTTCTAGAAACCAGTTTTTCTTTGTCAATATGAGGTATTGTGTATAGATTGATGAGGGGGGAAACGATTAAATCCATTTTAAAATAAGGCTGTAACATAACAAAATGTTGGAAAAGACAAGGGTCTGAATACATTCCAAATGCACTGTACATAGCAAGGTTCTCTCTCCCTCTACGGTTGTCACCGAAAAAGATTTACGAGGTGTCATAATGGTTGTCACTAGTTACCACAACCACAAAGTAATAAACCCTGACGATTTCTAAAATGTCTCTTCCTCGGAGCGCGAGGCTTCCACCGAGGGTTAGGATAAAGATGAGTTTGTGACAGTAGGAGTAAAAAAATTTTTTTAAGTGGACCTTTGCCTTTTGGCTGATCCATCTGTGGTTTCAGGGTGGGTGAAAACAGAGTTGGGTGCTGTGGATAATTGTTTGTGTTTCTGCTGGTCAGACGGAGCAGGCACTCCGCGTTAAACGAATGGGGACAAGAGAGGTGAATTGTTTTGCTCTCAAGGAAAGGGCGCCATTGTGATTACTGGGGTAGAGGTAAATATGAAAGATGAGCAACTGAAGGGGACGATTCCCGGTGTTTGTGATGCTCGTTGTTTGGTGCGACGCAGACAGGGTGGCGTGAGTGGTGTCTGTCTTTGCCCGACAAAGTGATGTTAGGATATATAAGTTATCCCGTATGAGCTTTGTGCTGAATACATTACGCTGTTACAGGTGTCAAGCTTATGGGTATGTGGCAACAGTGTGTAGCAGGGAGGTTCCTAGGTTTGAGCAGTGTGCAGAAGGGCATGATACAAAGGAATGTGTAGTATTGGGGTAATTAGTGGTACAGTATGTGTTAATTGTAGGGGTGCCCATGTGGCTGGGGATTAGAAATGCCCAGTGCCAGAGAGGCAGGATTGAGGTTTCCAGCGTTAGAATAGCGCAGACGTTGTTGTATGCTGAGTCAGTGAAGAAAGTAGAGGAAGATGGATCAAGGGGGAGGGATCCTGAGAGGAGTGGTGTGAGTAGTAGATCTGTACCAGTACAGAGGGATAGGCCAACTACATTTACATTTACATTTAAGTCATTTAGCAGACGCTCTTATCCAGAGCGACTTACAAACTAGTGATATATGGTTCGGAAAGATTGGATTTTTAGCATTTATAGCAATGGCTATCAACTGAACTGCAGGGATGGAATGTAAGTCACAGAAAATTGAGGTGGTGGTGTGCAGAGAGGTATTTGGGTGTGTGAGACTTGACGTCAGGAGAGTTAGAGGATGTGTTAAGTGGTGGTATCCCATCCTTTCAAGCTATTGGCCTGAGGTAAGAGTAAATAGATTTAAATAGAGGAGTATGGTGATAGGTTTTAAGTGAGTGTAGGGTTAATGGTAGGGTATTTTTTTTTTTTTTTTTATTAATATTAATTTATTATTATTAGGCTTTTTCTCTCATGTTCTAAACTCAGAAAAAAAAGAAACATCCTCTCACTGTCCACTGCATTCATTTTCAGCAAACTTAACATGTGTAAACATTTGTATGAAAATAACAAGATTCAACAACTGAGACATAAACTGAACAAGTTCCAGAAATGGACAGAAATTGAATAATGTGTCCCTCAACAAAGGGGGGGTCAAAATCTAAAGTAACAGTCAGTATCTGGTGTGGCCACCAGCTGCATTAAGTACTGCAGTGCATCTCCTCCTCATGGACTGCACCAGATTTGCCAGTTCTTGCTGTGAGATGTTACCCCACTCTTCCACCAAGGCACCTGCAAGTTCCCGGACAATTCTGGGGGGAACGGCCCTAGCCCTCACCCTCCGATCCAATAGGTTCCAGACGTGCTCAATGGGATTGAGATCCGGGCTCTTCGCTGGCCATGGCAGAACACTGACATTCCTGTCTTGCAGGAAATCATGCACAGAACGAGCAGTATGGCTGGTGGCATCGTCATGCTGGAGGGTCATGTCAGGATGAGCCTGCAGGAAGGGTACCACATGAAGGAGGATGATGTCTTCCCTGTAACGCACAGCGTTGAGATTGCCTTCAATGACAACAAGCTCAGTCCGATGATGCTGTGACACACCGACCCCGAACCATGACGGACCCTCCACCACCAAATCGATCCCGCTCCAGAGTACAGGCCTCAGTGTAACGCTCATTCCTTCGACGATAATTGCGAATCCGATCATCACCCCTGGTGAGACAAAACAGCGACTCGTCAGTGAAGAGCACTTTTTGCCCGGCCTGTCGAGTCCAGCAACGGTGGGTTTGTGCCCATAGGCGACGTTGTTGCCGGTGATGTCTGGTGAGGACCTGCCTTACAACAGGCCTACAAGCCCCCAGTCCAGCCTCTCTCAGCCTATTGCAGACAGTCTGAGCACTGATGGAGGGATTGTGCGTTTCTGGTGTAAATCGGGCAGTTGTTTTTGCCATCCTGTACCTGTCCCGCAGGTGTGATGTTCGGATGTACCGATCCTGTGCAGGTGTTGTTACATGTGGTCTGCCACTGCAAAGAGAATCAGCTGTCCGTTCTGTCTCCCTGTAGCGCTGTCTTAGGCATCTCACAGTACAGACATTGCAAATTAATGCCCTGTCCACATCTGCAGTCCTCATGCCTCCTTGCAGCATGCCTAAGGCACAATCACACAGATGAGCAGGGACCCTGGGCATCTTTCTTTTGGTGTTTTTCGGAGTCAGTAGAAAGGCCTCTTTAGTGTCCTAAGTTGTCATAACTGTGACTTTAATTGCCTACCGTCTGTAATCTGTTAGTCTTAACGACCGTTCCACAGGTGCATGTTCATTAATGGGAAACAGTGTTTAAACTCTTTACAAATGAAGATCTGTGAAGTTATTTAAATTTTTACGAATTATCTTTGAAAGACAGGGTCCTGAAAAAGGGAAGTTTCTTTTTTTGCTGAGTTTATAAGGGAGTTATACTACAGTCGAGTAGGTAGCGGGAGGTCAGGAGAGGAATATGGCGGAAGTGGTTGATGAGTTCGAATTAACCTGTTTGGGCTGCAAGCCCGAATTCGGTACGACAATGACAACAGCTGCAGGGCGCGAAATTCAAAATCTATTTTTTAAAAATATTTAACTTTTACACATTAACAAGTCCAATACAGCATTTGAAAGATAAACATCTTGTCAATCCAGCCAACATGTCCGATTTTTTAAATGTTTTACAGAGAAAACACCACATTTATGTTAGCTCACCACCAAAAACAAAAGTGGACAGACACGTATGGATATGATTATGAAGTATGAATTATGATTCAAGTAGCATGCACAAGCCAACCGAAATAAACTAAAACCAACCTAAAGAGCCCAGAAAAAACTACCTCAGATGACAGTCATATAACATGTTACACAATAAATCTATGTTTTGTTCATAAAAAGTGCATATTTTAGCTATAAATCAGTTTTACATTGATGCTAACATAAATGCTAACACATAGCTAGAGTCTGAATCCAGACGGGAGTAGCCAGAGAAAATACATACACCAACGTCGGCTACTAATTACACCTCATAAAACATTTCAGAAAAACATATGGTGGATAGCTAATGAAAGACAGATATCGTGTGAATAAAGCCAACATTTCCGATTTTTGAAGTGTTTTACAGCGAAAACACAATATATCGTTATATTAGCTAACAACATAAGCTAGCATAAGTCAGCACTAGCATTGGTCAAGCGCTAGCCTAGCACAGTTAGCCCACTTAGCACAGCACAGCTCAACAGATATATGAAAAAGCATCCCAAATTGGGTCTTATCTCTGTTGATATTCCATCGGAATGTTGTAACGGGGTCCAATGTCCAGTAGAGTCTTTAGTTGGGTTCCAGAACGAATTATTTCCCTCTTTGGTTAGCAAGCACGATAGCATTGCGGCGCTACACAGCGTTTCTTCAAAAAATTCTTCCGTCGTATCACATCTAAAGTCCAGAATAAATTGCAATAATATAATTAAAGTATATTGAAAAAACATACTTTAGGATGATTTTGTGACATGTATCAAATAATATCGTAGTCAGACATCATATTCACCGTTATCTACCTTGTTCCAGAAGCCGAGACCAAATTATGCTTCGCGCCCGGATTTTTTTTTTAACTGCGCAGGTCTCACAAGAAGGTGTGTTATTCAGTCCATGGACGAGATATTCGACTCCTTTCAATTCTCACTTCCGCATTACAGCCTGAGGAAGGCGTGTGACGTGTCCCTATGGTCCCAAGTCAAAGGGCCTTTTATAGAGAAGGTCTTAAAGAGACACATCGCATTTTGGAAATCTCAATTCGGCTGGGAAAATGGCTGTAAAAGTATTTCTGTTCGACTTAGAGAAACAATTCAAACCTTTTTAGAAACTATAGACTGTTATCTATCCAACAGTAGTAAATATATGCATATTGGAAAATAAAAAGTTTCTTAGGAGGCCGTTTGAAAATGTGCACACATTTTCCAGTTTTTTCAATATTCAGCTTGCAGCCCAAACAAGCAGCACGTCAAGTAAATTTGACGAATGTTCTGAGTGGACAACAGTAAAATCAAAAACTGGAACAAAGAGGATAATTGTCTGAAATTGGAGTGGATGATGCGTGCTTAAATGATAATGAATCACTTCTTGTTGGGAAGCGGTTGTTCAGTAAGGATGCAGATGTGGGAAACCAGTTTGAGGTGTTGAAAATGGTGACGTTTTTGCTTGGAAAACTGGAGTCTGTCAGAATGACCAGGAGTGGTCATATTTTGATTCATTGTATTTCTGACGAGCAGAGGAAGATTGCAGTTGGCCTCAAAAGAATCCGGACAACATAATATTGTATTTTGGACTTCGGAGTAGAGCACCCGTCAAAGGAGTCACCTCAGGGGTGACGACGGATGTTTAGGTTGAACACCCGAAGAGAATTCCTGGTGCGGTTGGTGCCCGGCGTCTGACCCGCAGGCTGAATGGAGAAAAATAAGAAAGTCTGTCGGTACTGTCGTTTATTGATTAAGTGCAATTACCTACGCATGTGAACCTTGGTTATGAAAGATTCGTCGTAAGAGCTTTTGTACCCAAACTACCGCTGTGTAAAAATTGTAAAGGATTTGTCCCTGTTTCAAGTGTGTGCAGACGAACAGAGTATACTGAAGAATGGCGTGTAGAAGGACAACGGTGTTGCAGTTGTGATGGGGATCATGATCCTGAGTTCCTGGAGTGCCCTGTAAGGGCGAAGTAAATTGTGGTGGCAAAAGTCAGAGAGGTCAATCGAATCTCCTATGAGGAGGCGATCAAAAGAATTGAGAAAAAAAGTGATGCCAGTGAAGAGATGGTGGTGGATACCCCACAGCCTATATTAAATGTTTGCTGCCAGACAAAAGATACCCTGTGTGTCAAAAGTTTTTTTTTGTGGAATCCTTTGCAGATGTGAAGCGGAACTGAGGACGGGATGGAAGATGGTGCAAACGGAGGTTTTGTTTGCAACTGATAGTGAGTCAAGTGAAGCTAATAGTAAAGAAAGTGAGAATGAGTGGGTTACAGTGGCGATGAAAAATGGAAACAAGAGAAGTTAATTAAGAAAGCTATGTTGGAAAATAGGAAACCACTAGACTCGTTTTTGGTCGGAGTCAGGGTTTTGGATCAATGCTATTTGGAAAATCTGTTTAACGTCTCCAGGAAAATCTGGAATGTGTTGGAGGAAAGTGTGGATTTGGTGAGACTAACAAGAAGGGGTCTTATTTTTTTGTGACGGTCTGTGGAGCAGAAGAAGAGTGTTTAAAGACTGAAAAAGACATCGGAGTGGAATGTTTCCTGCATGGATTTCCGTAGCAGTGCGCCTATCAAGGGGGTTATTTCTGGGGTGGCGCAAGAAATATAGACAGAGGATAATACTGAAGACATCGATGGAGTGGTTGGTACACGTCGACTGACTTGTATGGTGGGCAGAGAAAAGAAATTCACTTCATCCATGCTACTGTTCTTTGATGAAGAGTCTCTCCTTTCTCACATAAAGTTTGGATTCATGACATACCCTGTAAGCGCTTTTGTGCACAAGCCCCTTCAGTGTGATAAATGTAAAAGAGTTGGTCATGTGTCAAGTGTGTGCAGAAGGGAAGAATATCGTATGCCAGATGAAGGGAAATGCTGCAACTGTGGAGGTGAGCATGCGCCTGAATTCTTGGAGTGCCATGTTAGGGTGAAGGAGAATGAGGTGGCAAGGGTAAGGAGTGTCCAGCGTGTATCCAATTTGGAGGCGGTGAGAAAATTGGAAGGAATGAGTGGGAAAGAAAGGGAAAGGGCAGGGAAGAAACAATAGTAGTAGAGTCACCACAACCAGTGAAGGTTTCTCATCAACCGAGGGATAGTGAAATGCTACATGTTAAAATGGTGGACTTTGTATAATTTATTGCAATAGTTATTAACTGTACAGCACAAGCGGAGAAGAAGTCTAAGAAAATTGGAATCACTGTGAATGCCGCTGAACCTTTTTTGGGGTCTTCATGACTTCACAGCTGAGGCAGTGCAATAAATCCTGTCGGTGAATGTACCATCATCACAGGCCCCTGAGACTGTGTAGGGGTGTATTTTGGAGTGGACTGTGATTGAAGAAGTGTGATTGGTTTTCTTAGTTGATGTGTTTTATTTTGTATGATGTCGTTTACCCCTTTCCCGAAATGTTGTTTTGTTTGTTTCTTATACAATACCGCGTCCAGCTGGTGGCGGTAATATGCCATTACAATTGGATCCCAACCGACGTTAAACACCACCGAAGAAGAGAAGAAGAAGAAACGCCGTTTCCACGCGGCATTGTAGGTGGGTGGCGGATGTGTAATCGCCAATATATCATAGATAAGAGGTGTAGGTGGCAGTAATGCCACATTTATTGGATGCCAACCGCGGTTAAACCTCATCGTAGAAGAAAAAAATATATATTCTTAAAATTTGATTTTAAACCTATCCACACGGTTAACCTTATGCCTAACCCTAAATTAAGATTTAAAAGCACATTTTTGTTTTCATACATTTGTATAAAAATTATACGATATATATCCCATTTTGACTTTGTGGCTGTGCTATCTAGTGGAAAGCATCACAATAGGAGTAGCCAGGTAGCTACGTTGTGTAACTTCGCGATTTGTAAGTATCATAGCTAGGCTAAAGACATTAACATTACTTTTTGTAATCTCGATGTAATTGTAATGTAAGTGGTGAAATGGGTGATCTTTGAGACGTTATACCAGCCTCGTTTCATTGATCGAGACTAGACTATTTTCTGTCAACAATGAATTTGCTGTCGACAACGTTCCTGATACAACTATCTAGCTAATTAGCTCGCTACTAGCTCGAGAATTTAACTAGTTAGTAAGGTTGCAACTTGTACTCTAAATAAAGCAAGATTGAACTGCTAACGTTATTGGTACTAGCCAATAAACGTTACATAGCTAACTCACGTTAGTTAGTTAACTCTGCTAACGTTCAAATTATGAGTCTGTAATCTAGCGAATGTTAGCTATTGGACCTAATTTGGTAGAATAACTACAGCAGCTAGAGAGAGCTAAATGGATTATTTTCAAATCAAGTCATGACATATTCTATTTAGTTAGTTAGCTACTGGTAAGTGTGTAGTTTAGAGCTGAAATAGTCTTCGAAATAGATAGCCATAGCTACAGATTAAAGAGCTATGTGTAATTTTGCAATCTGTTGACATCTCTTTCCCCGTGTGTATCTGTGTATTTGCACTGCAGTTGAATCAGATGGTTTAATCGTTCTGTCTCAAGATGTAACAGGATGCCAGTAGAAGATACTGAGGACCAGGTTCCTATTTCCCTCTCCAACCCGGCGAGTGCTGCTCTCACCCCGGGAGGAATGGAGGAGGATGGGGCCAACAGAGGAACCGCTGGATGCTCAATCTCCATCACTGGGACCAGCCAGGGGGACGCTGAGCAGCCAGCAATGGCCTGCCCAGATAGCACTGGATCTGGGGAGGGTAGCAGTGGTAAGACGACGGATAGTCTGGGTTCACAAACTCAAATCAAATGTTCCAGTGAAACGCTTACTCACAAGCCCTTAACCAACAATGCCGTTTTAAGAAATATAAGTGAAAAGTAACAAATAAAGAACAGCAGTAAAATACCAGTAGCGAGGCTATATACAGGGGGAACCGGTACAGAGTCAATGTGTGGAGGCACAGGTTAGTCGAGGTAATTGAGGTAATATGTACATGTAGGTAGAGTTAAAGTGACTGCATAGATAATAAACAGAGTAGCAGCAGCGTAAAAGGGGGGGATTACAAATAGTCTGGGTAGCCATTTGATCAGCTGTTCAGAGTCTTATGGCTTGAAGGGGGAAGCTGTTAAGAAGCCTTTTGGACCTAGACTTGGTGCTCCAGTACCGCTTGCCGTGTCGTAGCAGAGAGAACAGTCTGACTAGGGTGGCTGGAGTCTTTGACAATTTTAGGGCCTTCCTCTGACACCTGTCCGGTATAGAGGTCTTGGATGGCAGGAAGCTTTTCCCCAGTGATATACTGGGCTGTGTGTACTACCCTCTAGTGCCTTGTGGTCGGAGGCCGAGCAGTTGTCATACCAGGCAGTGATGCAACCAGTCAGGATGCTCTTGATGGTGCAGCTGTATAACTTTTTGACGATCTGCGGACCCATGCCAAATCTTTTCAGCCTCCTGAGGGGGAATAGGCTTTGTCGTGCCCTCTTCACGACTGTCTTGGTGTGTTTGGGTGATGTGGACACCAAGGAACTTGAAGCTCTCAACCAGCTCCACTACAGCCCCGTCGATGAGAATGGGGGCGTGCTTGGTCTTCCTTTTCCTGTAGTCCACGATCATCTCCTTTGTCTTGATCACGTTGAGGGAGAGGTTGTTATCCTGGCACCACATGACCATGTCTCTGACCTCCTTCCCTATAGGCTGTCTCATCGTTGTCGGTGATCAGAACTACCACTGGTGTGTCATCAAACTTAATGATGGTGTTGGGAGCCGTACCTGGGAGTACATGAGGGGACTGAGCATGCACCCCTGAGGGGCCCCCGTGTTGAGGATCAGTGTGGCAGATGTGTTGTAACCTACCCTTACCACCTGGGGCAGCCCATCAGGAAGTCCAGGATCCAGTTGCAGAGGGAGGTGTTTAGTCCCAGGGTCCTTAGCTTAATGAGTTTTGAGGGCACTATGGTGTTGAATGTTGAGCTGCAGTCAATGAATAGCATTCTCACATAGGTGTTCCTTTTTTCCAGGTGGGAAAGTGCAGTGTGGAGTGCAATAGAGATTGCATCATCTGTGGATCTGTTGGGGTGGTATGCAAATTAGAGTTACGTTAGTCTTCTTGGGCACATGGACTATGGTGGTCTGCTTGAAACATGTTGGTATTACAGACTCCGTCAGGGTCAGTTTGAAAAGGTCAGTGAAGACACTTGCCAGTTGGTCAGCGCATGCTCAGAGTACACGTCCTGGTAATCCGTCTGGCCTTGTGAATGTTTACCTGTTTAAAGGTCTTACTCAAGTCGGCTACGGAGAGCGTGATCAAACAGTCTTCTGGAACAGCTGATGCTCTCATGCATGCTTCAGTGTTGCTTTTCTCGAAGCGAGCATAGATGTAATTTAGCTCGTCTGGTAGGCTCGTGTCACTGGGCTGTGCTTCCCTTTGTAGTCTGTGAAACATAAGATATTACAGTTTTTAATGTCCCGTTAGTAGGATATTCGTGATCGTAGCTCGTCTATTTTGTTATCCAAGTACGTTGGCTAATAGGACTGATGGTAGAGACAGATTACCCACACGCCTGTCGGATCCTTATAAGGCACCGCGACCTACGTCCCCGATATCTCTGTCTCTTTCTCATGCGAATTACGGGGATTTGGGCCTTGTCGGGTGTCTGAAGTAAATCCTTCACGTCCGACTCGCTAGTACGAGGTGAGCAATCGTTGTCCTGATATCTAGAAGCTCTTTTCGATTATAAGAGACGGTGGCAGAAACATGTACAAAAAAGTTATAAATAACAATTGGTTAGGAGAACGTGTGGAGACCTCCGTCGCCATTATATCATTACTCCTCTGTTGTTCTTAGTGACAGTGACTGTGTGTGTCTGTACTCTGTTCTTAGCCATTAAGAAGTCTGGAGCCCTGCTACACATTGACCGTCAGCGTATCCAGGCTGTGAGTGCCAGCTCCGGGGCTGCAGAGCTGCAGGGTCTGGGTGTCGCCGTGTACGACCAGGATGTGTTGGAGCAGGGGGTCTTGCAGCAGGTGGACCAGGCCATACACGAGGCCAGCCAGGCTGCAGCCAAGGCCGAGGCAGAGAAGGAGTACCAGTCTGTACTGGACGATGTCAGGTATGGCCTTTGGCTAGGCTGGGTGAAGGTTAATCTAGCTAAGTCTAAGGGTTATAACTGGGTTGGTAGAGTACAGGAGAGGTGCTGGTGTATAATTGTAGTTGGAGCAGGTATTGGTCAGGCTGTACCCGTGTCAGTTCTGTACTAATGTATGTGTGTGTGTGTTCCAGGTCATGTATGGCAGCTCTGAAGCACATTAATAAGATCATAGAACAGCTGACTCCCTACGCTACTTCCAGTAAAGACATTAACAGGAAGATGGAGTCTGTCAGACGGCAGAAAGAGAACAAGGTGAGGAAAACTGCTGTCAGGAATGTGGCTGTGCTATGCAAGCCGTGATCCACTGTTCTTCAATGGATTAGCTCTTGTTAAGTTTACTAGTGTCCGCTTGCTGCAGATCCTCTTGTGGCCAGCACTTTCTGTCTCCTGATTTGATGCTCCTCCTGTCCTTTATAAGTGATGATGGGGCTGGTTATGATGATGATGATGTTGATGATGATGATGATATTCAAGATGAAGATGTCTCTCTGCAGGAGAAGCAATTGAAGAAGATCAGAGCAAAGCAGAGGAGACTACAGGCCATCCTGGGGGGAGAGGACACACAGAAGATAGAGGCTGAGCTACTGCTGGAGGACGATGGGGACGAAGGTCAGTTACTTCTCACTAGAGGGATCTTGATTGCCCTGTCCCATTCTTTGCACATTCGCCGTACTCTATGGTCTCTATTTTAAGAATGTGAAATGTCAGAATAATAGTAGAGAGAATTATTTCAGCTTTTATTTCTTTCATCACATTCCCAGTGGGTCAGGAGTTTACATACACTCAATTAGTATTTGGTAGCATTGCCTTTTAAATTGTTTAACTTGGGTCAAACGTTTCGGGTAGCCTTCTACAAGCTTCCCACAATAAGTTGGGTGAATTTTGGCCCATTCCTCCTGACAGAGCTGGTGTAACAGAGTCAGGTTTGTAGGCCTCCTTTCACTCACCCGCTCTGCCCACTAATGTTCTATAGGATTGAGGTTAGGGCTTTGTGATGCCCATTCCAGTAACTTGACTTTGTTGTCCTTAGGGCCATTTTGCCACAACCTTGGAAGTATGCTTGAGGTCATTGTCCATTTTGAAGACCCATTCGCGACCAAGCTTTAACTTCCTGACTGATCTCTTGAGATGTTGCTTCAATATATCCACATAATTTTCCTCCCTCATTAAGCCATCTATTTTGTGAAGTGCACCAGTCCCTCCTGCAGCAAAGCAACCCCACAATATGATACTGCCAACCCTGTGCTTCACGGTTGGGATGGTGTTCTTTGGCTTGCAAGCCACCCCCTTTCTCTTCCGAACATAACAATGGTCATTATGGTCAAACAGTTCTATTTTTGTTGCATCAGACCAGAGGACATTCCTCCAAAAAGTACAATCTTTCTCCCCATGTGCAAACAGTAGTCTGGCTTTTTTATGGCAGTTTTGGAGCAGTGGCTTCTTCCTTGCTGAGCGGCCTTTCAGGTTATGTCATAATAGGACTTGTTTTACTGTGGATATACATACTTTTGTACTTGTTTACTCCAGCATCTTCACAAGGTCCTTTGCTGTTGTTCTGGGATTGATTTGCACTTTTCGCACCAAAGTACGTTCATCTCTAGGAGACAGAACGCGTCTCCTTCCTGAGCAGTATGACAGCTGTGTGGTCCCATGGTGTTTATACTTGCGTACTATTGTTTGTACAGATGAAGGTGGTACCTTCATGCATTTGGAAATTGCTCCCAAGGATGAACCAGACTTGTGGAGCTACTTTTGTCTTTTTCTGAGGTCTTGGCTGATTTCTTTTGATTTTCCCATGATGTCAAGCAGAGGCACTGAGTTGGAAGATAGACCTTGAAATACATCCAATCAAAAGCGTCTAAAGCCATGACACAATTTTCTGTAATTTTCCAAGCTGTTTAAAGGCACAGTCAATTTAGTAAACTTCTGACTCACTAACAGACTTGCCAAAACTATAGTTTGTTAAAGATATACCTCTCCTTAATGCAACCGCTGTGTCAGATTTCAAAAAAACTTTACGGAAATATAAACCATGCAATAATCTGAGACGGAGCTCAGGTGATTAGCCAAATTAGCCACCATGTTGGACTCAGCAGAAACCAGAAAATACATGATAAATGTTTCCTTACCTTTGAGGAATTCATCAGAAGGTAGTCCTATGAATCCCAGGTCCACAATAAATGCTTTATTTGTTCGTTCATGTCTGTTATTTATATCAAATTAGCTACTTTCGAATTGTTTACCAAAACCCTTACCAAAGTCTCAAAGCGCGACCACTATAACGTGACGAAATATGGTGCATTCGGAGAGTTTTCAGACCGCTTCACTTTTTCCACATTTTGTAATGTTATAGCTTTATTCTAAAATTGATCAAATTAAGCCATAAAGTCGAAGGAATTGTCCATTGCGCTCCGAGACAGGATTATGTCGAGGCACAGATCTGGAGAAGGGTACCAAAAATTGTCAGCAGCATTTGAACGTCCCCAAGAACATAGTGGACTCCATCATCCTTAAATGGAAGAAGTTTGGAACCACCAAGACTCTTCCTAGTGCTGGCCGCCCAGCCAAACTGAGCAATTGGGGGAGAAGGGCCTTGGTCAGGGAGGTGACCAAGAACCCGTCGGTCACTCTGACAGAGCTCCAGGGTTCCTCTGTAGAGATGGGAGAACCTTCCAGATGGACAACCATCTCTGCAGCACTCCACCAATCAGGCCTTTATGGTTGAGTGGCCAAACGAAAGCCAGTCCTCAGAAAAAGGCACATGACAGCCCGCTTGGAGTTTGGCAAAAGACACCTAAAGGAGACTCAGCCACGAGAAACAAAATTCTCTGGTCTGATGAAACCAAGATTGAACTCTTTGGCCTGAATGCCAGGTGTCACGTCTGGAGGAAACCTGGCACCATCCTTACGGTGAAGCATGGTGGTGGCAGCATCATGCTGTGGGGATTTTTTTCAGCGACAGAGACTGGGAGACTAGTCAGGATCGAGAGACAGTTTAGCAGAGCAAAGTACAGAGAGATCCTTGATGAAAACCTGCTCCAGAGCGCTCAGGACCTCAGACTGGGGCAACGGTTCACCTTCCAACAAGACAATGACCCTAAACACACAACTAATACAAAGCAGGATGGCTTCGGCCAAGTCTCTGATTGTCCTTGAGTGGCCCAGCCAGAGTCCGGACTTGAACCCGATCGAACATCTCTGGAGAGACCTGAAAATAGCTGTGCAGCGACGCTCCCCATCCAACCTGACAGAGCTTAAGAGGATCTGCAGAGAAGAATGGGAGAAATACCAAAATACACAGTGCATTCAGAAAGTATTCAAACCCCTTGACTTTTTTCACATTTTGTTTCGTTACAGCCTTATTCTAAAATGGATTAAATTGTTATTTTCCCTCCCTGTGTAATGATCATGCTGTTTAATCAGCTTGTTGATATGCCACACCTTTTAGGTGGAAGGATTATCTTGGCAATGGAGAAATGCTCATTAACAGGGATATAAACAAATTTGTGCACAACATTTGAGAGAAATAAGCTTTTTGTGCGTATGGAACATTTCTGGGATTTTTTTTTTTCAGCTCATGAAACATAGGACCAACACTTTACATGTTGCGTTTATATTTTTGTTCAGTGTATATATAATGGTGTGTATGGACAGTATATGAATAGAAAATGTGTGTACAGCAGTAGTTATAATAGGACGAGCCATGACTACAATACAGTATATACATATAAAGTGGGTAAAACAGTATGTAAACATGAATAAAATATTGAACCTGTTTTGTTCTAACAGAGCCCGGCCCGTCTGCTCTGGGCAGTATGCTGATGCCGGCACAGGAGACGGAGTGGGAGGAGCTAATCCGGACGGGTCACATGACACCGTTTGGAACGAGGGTCCCTCAGAAGGAGGAGAAGAAGGAACCACGCAAGTTCATGCTGTCTGAAAACTCTGGCTTCGACGCTGTAGGTGGATCTTTTTTTTTCATTGATGGGTTGATCGGTTGATAAGTTGATTGATTGTGTTATTGTTATTGTTCAGTACCTGGCAGACCAAGCTAAGATGGCGGTGGACAGGAAGAGACCTGCACCCCTAAAGCAGAAGAAGAAGACTGCTGTGGGCAAGGAAGGGAAAAAGACCAATGGAGCGGTGGGTGATTGTGTGTGTGTGGAGATTTCGGTACCATTAATTCCTGAATCTGTGACTCTATGGCTACTTATGGTGAAAAGCATTATATCTTAATGCATTTCATGATTATTATTATGACTATGCTTATCATCATTCATACCATTACTAGGCTCTCCCCTCCTTCTCTGTGGATAAGAAGCTCCAGAAGCGAATGCGTAAGCTACAGAGAACCGCTCTGAAGGCCCACTCTAAGGCCCCGGCTAAGAGGGTCACGCCGATCCCCAAGCCCAGGACGAAGCTTCAAGCTGGGGGCGATGAGATGGACAGCGAGGGGTCTGAGTACCTCCCCAGTGATGAACTGATGGACCCCGAGAGAGAAGAGCGGGAGGACCGAGACGAGGGCTGGGGAGAGGAGGATGAGGTTGACTACTATGAGTTAAAGCCCTACAGGAAGAAGAGTGAAGAAAAAGGGGGGAAGAAGGGGAAAAGGAGAGCGAGTGACGAGGAGTATTACCCCGACAGCTCAGAGGAAGACGAGGGTTCAGGGAAAAAGGGAAAAGAGAAGAGGAAGAAAGACGACGGAGATGTGGAGTCCTATAAACAGAGGATACGGTAAAAAAAAAACACGCCTTCACAAACAGATTATATGATAAACACACACCTTCTACCTGTAAATGTACCTCATCAGCATCCAGGCTGCCAACACCAACTTTGGAACATTCCTATGAAAACACATTCAGACATAGATGAGCTGGGCAGGGTAGTTTGTCCCATCTAAGTAACATTGGTAGTAGTGGAAAAACTGATGTTAATGGTGTAGCCTAATCACTAGTAGGTTTGTCCTTACCTCTTAGTTACCCCCCGTGGCATAGATTAAATAAATGTAATTGAATTTCAAAGGAAATTAAAATTACAGGACTAACCTACTAGTGACTAGCTACACCTTTAACATCAGTGTTATTGTAATGTAGGCCTGGTTGGGGTTGGGATTGGGGTTGGGAGGGATGTTTTGGAGAGACACGCAAGACTATATTCTTTGAGCTTTTCAAATCAAAGCGTTGCAGTTTTATCAGTTAGGCTGTATCAATATGTTGAAAAGTAAGTCTAAATGAATGAACTAAGCCTTATTGTTTTGTCATACTTATTTAATTAGAAATCGACTATAATATCGTAAATAAGCACAAATTGCAGTCTGTAGTTATAATCGTTTCACACCGTTAATGACTAGATATCGGATATCGAGATATTTGGAGTAGCACTTTGTAGAAGAGGTCTCCCCAAATATCCTCCCCCAACCCTACTGCACACATTTAATATTAAGACAGTGCTAACAAGATTACATATTTATAGACACTAACTAAATAGTGTTGGCAGGTGTCCTTTCTCTGCACTACAAGCTACACAGTTGGAATGATAATACAACATCACTGTTCTGGGTACTTATGGTAGGGGGGGTCATTCCCTGTCGTTTCAGCAAGCCATGACACCCAACCTCTCAGATTGTTCTGAAATAGTTTCCGTAGTTATAAACAAATACGATTAGCATTCCTGAAAATATTATTTTGTCGAAATGTAATTTGATCTCTCTGAAATAAATGTATTGCACTCAATTGTCCATTTAAACTTAGAAGAGTCATATCTTCAATAAATGGTACTGAACATTTGGTTTGGACCATAATTCTTCATAACAATGAGTAAGCAGGGTTCTGCGCTAACTTTTTCCAACTGGTGGCACCAGCACATTTGATAATGACTTGGCCTGTGTCCCATAATGTGCCTGCATTCCATACAGAACTGGGCTAATAATGACTAGCTGTCTTTTTAAATTAGCATGCCCTTGTGTTCTTACATTGATTTGGATAGATTTACTGTAACGGCATAGAAAATGGTGTTAAAATAAAGTGCAAAATGTATTTATTTTAGATTTCTGAACTAATAAGTGCCATGTGTTAATTTCTGCGAAATTCTCTAGGGCAGAATTGGGGAGAAAATGCAGGTTTTTGCTCTCAAAACACAATTGAATGTTCTAAATCCACAATAATGCTTAAACCACACCAGGGGACCATTGTTTAGGTCTGGGGAAAATCTAAGAAATGTTAAAAAGAAAAAAAATAATGGTTTAGCTACCCTTCGGTTCAGGTGTGCACCAGCCAGACAGTTGTGTTTGGCTAGCGGTGTTTCTGTAGCGCACTTGTGATGGAGTCTTCAAAACAAATGGCCACTGGATTGATTCAAATGATCATGATTCTGCCAGTAGGGCATAGACTACTTTCTAGTTCTTCTGCTGATGTGTGTGCGTCTGGGAGCGATACTCTATCTATTCGACTATGTTCCTTTCGGCAGGGTTAATTCTTGCCTGGCCCCCGAACAAAACTCTTTATCTATACCCCTCTAACAATATCACGATAATTGTATCTTTCATTTGCGGGCTGATCAAGTAGCCTATGCATGGTTCATACAGACATTGGCAAGTCAAATTCAAGGACTTTTTCAAGCACTTCATTGTAATTTCCCATTGAATTGTTGTAATAGCCTATAATAGGCCCAAAATGTATATATAAAAAAACATGCATAATGATTTTAATAGGCCTACCCGCCGCATTAAAATTCACACTATTTTTACGTTCTAAAATATGTTGAAATAATGTGGGCATTGTCATACTAAATCGACTGCGTCCTCCCGACACACACACTAATGAAGTCTGTCCATGTGGTAGCCAGTCAGTCTCGCCATTTGAGATGTTGAAGAGTTATTGAGGGATTACTGTATCATGTGTTAAAACGAAAAGCTATTTAAAACCCGATCCCCTTTGTAATGGAACGCATTGTATGGAGAATTAAGTCGAAGGAAACATTCGTTGTTGTCTTGCTCATAATAACCGCATATGGTTTTTACCGCAACGGACTAGGGCAAACACCCTTCATTTGAGACGGTGGGAAACAAACGGAAGTGCCAATATCTCTCATAAAATCTGATCAGAAATGAAGTCGCAGAATAATTATATTGGAGCAGTGAAACTTTTAAATTGGCTACCATAAAAATTACTTCAAGGACCAAAGAGCCTAGAGGCAATGTCGGATTTTCAAGGTAGGCTATTCCATGATGACTGAATTGCGCATTGCAAATATTCAAACGAGACTGAACTTTTTAAATTCCTGATTTGCATACACATTCTTGCCTTGGCATTTACTGGTAGATATCACAACTTGGAACATCTTTCTACCGCTCTCGGTCTTCGCTCCACGCAACAACCAACTGCCCGACAATATCTATAGGCTATATGAGTGCAGCGAGCGTGTGATAAGTACTTGATATAACGAACTTTCTAGGCACAGACTGTTCAACATCGAGTCCTGACACACACTGCCATGGGCATTCCTGTGCTGTTGTTGGTTTATTTTTGGTAAATTGCACATTACTGTTTAAATAAATCATGATGATTTTAAAAAAGCTAATTGTGAACCAAAAACGAACCTGATTATCAATGTTTGTCGCATTGCCAAGGCAAACTGGTCGCAGTATCGAAACCTCGTAAGACATTAAGAATCCAATAAAATGGTCAAAAGCTACCCACAGCTACCCAAAATGGTCAAAAGCTACCCAAAAGCTACCCCCCCCCCCCCCCACACACACACACACACACACACACACACCAATCCCACCCCAATAACCAGTATACAATATTCGTTTTCTATGTTTAACAAGTATACTGAACAAAAATATAAACGCAACATGCAACAATTTCAAAGATTTGAGTTACAGTTCATATAAGGAAATTAGTTTATTGAAATAAATTCATTAGGCCCTAAACTATGGATTTCACATGACTGAGAATATAAATATGCATCTGTTGGTCACAGATACCTTCTTTTAATAAAAAAAAAAGTAGTGGACGAGGATCAGAAAACCAGTCAGTATTCTGGTGTGACCACCATTTGCCTCATCAAGCTCGACACATATCCTTCACATATAGTTCATCAGGCTGGTGATTGTGGCCTGTGGAATGTTGTCCCACTTCTCTTCAATGGCTGTGCGACGTTTCTGGATATTGACTGGAACACACTGTTGTACACGTCGATCCAGAGCATCCCAAACATGCTCAATGAGTGACATGTCTGGTGAGTATGCAGGCCATGGAAGAACTAGTACATGTTCACCTTCCAGGAATTGTGTACAGATCCTTGTATCTCTGTGCATTCAAATTGCCATCGATTAAAAAGCAATTGTGTTTGTTGTTCGTAGCTTATGCCTGCCCATACCATAACCCCACCGCCACCATGGGGCACTCTGTTCACAACGTTGACATCAGCAAACCGCTCGCCCACACGATTCCATACACTTGGTCTGTGGTTGTGTGGCCAGTTGGACGTACTACCAAATTCTCTAAAACAACGTTGGGAGGTGGTAGAGAAATGAATATTACATTCTCTGGCAACAGGTCTGGGGACATTCCTGTAGTCAGCCTGCCAATTGCACACGCCCTCAACTTTAGTCATCTGTGGCGTTGTGTGACATAACTGCGCATTTTAGGGTGGCCTTTTATTGTCACCAGCACAAGGTGCACCTGTGTAATGACCATGCTGTTTAATCAGCTTCTTGATATGCCACCGCTGTCAGGTGGATGGATTATCTTGGCAAAGGAGAAATGCTCATCAACAAAGATGTAAACAAATTTGTGCTCAACATTTTTGAGAAATAAGCTTTTTGTGCATATTGAACATTTTTGGGATCTGTTATTTCAGCTCATGAAACATGGGACCAACACTTTACATTTTATATTTTTGTTCAGTGTAGTTTAAAGATGTGGTATGCAGTATTGCTTCTTCATCCCTTGTGATGTATTTCCTGTGAATCTGGTTATGTCCCCCCCCCATTTAGAGAAATGAGCCATTGAAGTCACTTCCATAATTTAGTGTTTAAGTACCAGGTTTTTCCCACTAGATGTCGCTTTTCCTGCTGCTGCCAGCACAATAGCTTTTGCTCATGATGAAAATAAATAGTGTGGTCAGTTTACCCTTTTCTTAGCAACCTAATGCTTCAACGCAACTCTCCTTAAATAGTCCAAATGGCAGTTCATATGAAGGCTTTTTTCTACAAGCCCAAAACGTTGATGGAGAAAAATGTTGTGAAGAGTCCTAATAAAAGAATACAATTATAAGCCACTGCATGGCAGTTGTATATTTTTCAATACAATATTTAGAGAACATCTCTATATGTAGTGTGATTAGTGACATTTACCTTTAAACCCACCCCAATACAATTACCCTTGCAGAACACGATACAGTGTGTGTTTGGGACTTTAACTCTTTGAAGACCATTAGAGAACATAACATTGAAACCCTGGACACAAATTTAGCCTAAGAGAAGGACACACTGAATTGCTTTCATAGAGGACTGGGTTGAATTGTGAGGATGACTGCACAATTTATTTTCACCATGAGCAAAATATATTGTTTTTTTTAACCTAAAGTTGCTAAGAAAATGTTTTATCCATTTAATAAACACAGGAGACCAGCAAAATGGATAAACGTATCAGGAACAGCAGCATCTAGTGGGAGAAACGTTGTACTTTCACACTAAATAATGGAAGAACTGTTTTCCATTCGTGCCGGCTGCGCTAATCAACCGGTTGCATACTCGTTTTCAACCGGCTACTTTTTCCACTTCATATTAACTAGACAATTTTTTTTATTTAAGTTTCAATTCGCTACTCAAGCCCTCTCCCGCTAGAATGAACAATATGCATCTTCTAGCAATGTATTGAAAGGATAGGCGCCTGTCGGTCACAAAGCGAGCGATGACCGGTAAGGAAGTCTGCTTCATGAAGTCTGTCCAATCTCCCAGTACAATTTGTGTGCGCTGTGGTTGGTTCCCTGCAGTCCAATTTCTTCACAGGGAGTAGGGAAAAAGCATGATGCTCGTGAATTAGCACGTCCCTTGTAATGTCAGTGGTAACAATGAGTCGAAATCCAGTTAGCCTAATTTATATGATTTGTTTTCTGGAACATTTTTCTTTAATTTTGCGTGTTACATGTAAGCCAGCCACGTGGCGTCGTAGCCTACTTGCCAGAAAGTGACGCTAAAGTCAGTGTAGTTTACTGAATCTCATCGGTGAGAGAGCTGCTCATTTGGCTCCCTTATTTACATAGGCTACTGGTAGGCCTAGCTTTTTGCGATTATCTGCAGATAAATTATGGAAATATTCGATGAGAGTGAATCATCACTGCAGCAATAAGTAGTGGAGAGCCTCATTCTGGTCCATGATAATTAGGCCCCTCACGGAATCCAGGCATTAAAAAGGAATAAAACAAAATATATATTTTTTATTGACCTTAGTTAGGGCTGGGAGGTGTACCGGTATTGATGCATGGTGTTTTTTACTTTACCTCCTATACCGGTATTTGAATGTTTGGTTTGTTAAATGTGATAGGCAGTGTGTAACGTTCATTTTTGTAGTTTACTTCGCTACTTGGGTCATCTCTATGCCGCTTTCCACACAGATCTAGCCACGCCCCCTGTCACTCAAGGAGCGCATTTGATGTTCCTCAACCACGAGACAAGTGATGGGCATTCCGGCTCTTTTCAGTGAGCCGGCTCGTTCGGCTCAGCTCACCAAAAAGAGCCGGCTCTTTTGGCTCCCAAACGGCTCTTTAAAAAAAATATGTTTAGTATTTTTTGAAGTCAAACCGTTTGCGATAGTTTGACTATGATTGGTGTTAAAACAATTTTAATTAAATGATCAAATGAAATCAAACTCTACCTTAACCACAATGTATTTAAAAATGCATTGGTTTGTTATGAAAAATAATGCTATTAAACATTTGCATTTAAAGTGTAACATTTTAATGTACACTGCTCAAAAAAATAAAGTGGACACTTAAACAACACAATGTAACTCCAAGTCAATCACACTTCTGTGAAATCAAACTGTCCACTTAGGAAGCAACACTGGTTGACAATACATTTCACATGCTGTTGTGCAAATGGAATAGACAACAGGTGGAAATTATAGGCAATTAGCAAGACACCCCCAATAAAGGAGTGGTTCTGCAGGTGGTGACCACAGACCACTTCTCAGTTCCTATGCTTCCTGGCTGATGTTTTGGTCACTTTTGAATGCTGGCGGTGCTTTCACTCTAGTGGTAGCATGAGACGGAGTCTACAACCCACACAAGTGGCTCAGGTAGTGCAGCTCATCCAGGATGGCACATCAATGCGAGCTGTGGCAAGACGGTTTGCTGTGTCTGTCAGCGTAGTGTCCAGAGCATGGAGGCGCTACCAGGAGACAGGCCAGTACATCAGGAGATGTGGAGGAGGCCGTAAGAGGGCAACAACCCAGCAGCAGGACCGCTACCTCCGCCTTTGTGCAAGGAGGAGCACTGCCAGAGCCCTGCAAAATGACCTCCAGCAGGCCACAAATGTGCAAGTGTCTGCTAAAACGGTCAGAAACAGACTCAATGAGGGTGGTATGAGGGCCCGACGTCCACAGGTGGGGGTTGTGCTTACAGCCCAACACCGTGCAGGATGTTTAGCATTTGCCAGAGAACACCAAGATTGGCAAATTCGCCACTGGCGCCCTGTGCTCTTCACAGATGAAAGCAGGTTCACACTGAGCACATGTGACAGAGTCTGGAGACACCTTGGAGAACGTTCTGCTGCCTGCAACATCCTCCAGCATGACCGGTTTGGGTCAGTCATGGTGTGGGGTGGCATTTCTTTGGGGGCCGCACAGCCCTCCATGTGCTCGCCAGAGGTAGCCTGACTGCCATTAGGTACCGAGATGAGATCCTCAGGCCCCTTATGAGACCATATGCTGGTGCGGTTGGCCCTGGGTTCCTCCTAATGCAAGACAATGCTAGACCTCATGTGGCTGGAGTGTGTCAGCAGTTCCTGCAAGAGGAAGGCATTGATGCTATGGACTGGCCCGCCCGTTCCCCAGACCTGAATCTAATTGAGCACATCTGGGACATCATGTCTCGCTCCATCCACCAACGCCACGTTGCACCACAGACTGTCCAGGAGTTGGCGGATGCTTTAGTCCAGGTCTGGGAGGAGATCCCTCATCCGCCACCTCATCAGGAGCATGCTCAGGCGTTGTAGGGAGGTCATACAGGCACGTGGAGGCCACACACACTACCGAGACTCATTTTGACTTGTTTTAAGGACATTACATCAAAGTTGGATCAGCCTGTAGTGTGGTTTTCCACTTTCATTTTGAGTGTGACTCCAAATCCAGACCTCCATGGGTTGATACATTTGATTTCCATTGATAATTTTTGTGTGATTTTGTTGTCAGCACATTCAACTATGTAAAGAAAAAAGTATTTAATAAGAATTTTTCATTCATTCAGATCTAGGATGTGTTATTTTAGTGTTCCCTTTATTTTTTTGAGCAGTGTATACAAACAAAGTGCATATAAATCTAACCATTCAAAATGAATACAATCTGAACAGCATAATAGAATATTGCACCATATCAAAGAAAAATAAATAACAAGGTGCAAACTGCAGCATCCCACTTAAAACATTAAACTGGTCCCTCTTTTCTTTCTCTTCTTCATTGCCATGTTATAACCAGCAGCACACAGCAATGCTGACCATATTTTTCTTTTATGAGAGATTTGCATTCAGAAATGCAAGCTGCCTCACTTTCGAGGGGCTAATGCAGTTTCTTCTCTCAGTAATTATTTGTCCCGTTTTCGAGAAGACCCTCTGAGAGAATGGATGTGGCCACTATGCAGAGTCTCCCTGTCATGACTTTAGTAAGCCCTGGGCAGACAGAGGCCTTGTTCTTCCACCAGCTCAGAGGATCTGAGGGGCTCCTCCAAATAGGATCGGACCTCCATTATGGAATCTGCTAAGGGATTCCTTCGTGCTGCATCCCCAGTTGCTCTCTCGTCAAACAGCATCCAAACAGCAGACGTTTGTGGCACTACTGCTGGTGCTTCTGCTCCATCTGATCCCTCTTCTTCCTGTTGCCCTGGTGCCTGAGCCAGCTGACTGCTGGGGCTGTCCCTCCCTGCTGCTGAGGTTATTCTTTGAAGAGCCTCGTCAATCGCTCTGGCATCACTGAAGGCTAACTTCTTAAACCTGGGGTCAAGTGCAGCGGTTTCTGATAGCACGTGATTATTTTTCATTCGGTGGAACTTTCTGTCCATTGATGAACACAGTGTGTCCATTAACTCTGTGGTTACATTTGCTTCTCTCTGGCAGCTGGCTGAGATTCACTGTAGACCCTTACACAGGGATATAATTTTTTTAGGCTGTCACATAGCTGACGAGAGAACAGTAACTTATTAGTTCAGGTTCATGTTTTGTCCACTGATACTACATTCTCATCTACTGCTCATATACATATAAAATACTGGATTAAATAATGATGTAGCAATAACTGCGTACTGTGCCTCTCTCCACTGATCTCCACAGTGACCTGCTCAAAGGGTTCCAGGACTCTGCACACCTCCTCCACCACCTCCCATTCCTTTTGGGTCAGAGCATCAATAGGTGCATTGACAATGGCCAGGGTAGAGATGATGGCACCCTTTGACTCAAGAAACCGCTTCAACATATAAAATGTTGAATTCAACCTTGTAGTGCAGTCTTGTTTAGGCCTCAGCTCAGGCATCCCCATCTGGCATGTAGACTTTTTAGTTTTTCAGCACCTACTGTGCTCCTATGGAAGTATTCCACAGCTGCTTTCACTTTGTCCACAGTAGAGGCTTCATCACCTTCAGAGCATCTCTTACAATCAGGTTGATTGTGTGGGCAAGACATGGATAATGGGTCCATTTAAACATTTTCATGGCTTTGGTTATGTTAGCTGCATTGTCGCTAACACAACAGACCACTTTTCCATTTACTTGCCATTCTCTGGCCACTCAACAGTTACTCTACCAAGTTCTCTGAGGCGTGTCTGTCGCTGAACTCAAAGCAGTCCAGAAGACAGCTAGATATTGAAACGTCTTCAATGAAGTGACATGTAACCAACATATAAGAAGTGGTTACCCTTGATGTCCAGCAGTCAGTGGTAAGGCAAACTGCAGTAGCTTTTTGGACTCTTTCTCGCACTGAAGCCTGTGTGCTCTCATACAGTTGTGGAATAAGTGATTTTGAAAGGGTTTTCCTGCTAGGAATTGTGTACATTGGATTTAGATTATTGCTATAATTTCTAAAATCTCTGTCCTCCACGATCAAAAATGGCTGCTAATCGGTGTCAATCATTTTAGCCAGTGCAATATCAATTTGGCCTTGTTTTGCCTCAGACATAGACTTTGGCATAAACTGGTCCATAGAAGACTGCATTGCTGTGGGTTGCGGAGTAGGCCTACTTGACTGAGTGGATACATCTCCACGGGTGAAGGTGCTGGCTCCACCACTATCACTAGCAGGCCCGCTAGTTTCTCAAAGCTCCACTACAGTTAGCTTCACAGTTGGGTGCACAGTTCGCATCTGCCGGTGTAGGTTGTGCGTAGAACCGGCTTTATATGAGATCTTGTTTTGGCAAATTCTACACTGTGCTCTAACATTGTCTACATTATTAAAATGCATCCAAATGCTACTTTGCTTCCGACTCATTTTCCAGCTGTCTTCACAGCTGTCCTTCCTCTCCTCGGCTGCTAAGTGTGTTACTGTGAGTGAGTTGGCTCGGCCCTCCCTCACGCATCTTTGGTTCATTGGTTGACACTGCGTGTCTGATTGACAGGAACAACAGGTGAGGCTGTTAGTCTGAGCAGACAGTCAGAACGAATGTGTGTGCTTGAGCATTTAGGCCTATATTATTATTATTTATTTATTTTTGAATTAGTTAATTCTGTTCATTTAAATCTTTTGATAATTGATATCTTTATTTTATTTTTATAAATAGATTCGGCTCTTCTGATATGCAAGCCGGCTCTTAGAGCCGACTTGTTCTCGAAAGACCCATCCCTACACGAGACACTTGCGTTCAGTCTGCATGGTCAGTGCAGCATATGCAACACTGTTGATGACAACGATGCCGTTGTCACTTTGCTTCTTAATATAAATCTACTAGCATTCTATAATTACACTGTTAGCTTGTTTCTTACATCTGCAAACAGCTAGTTTGTCTTAGCAAGTTGGTCCTAAATCTTGTTAATGCTAATCTCTAGTTAGCTAATACTTGTACTGACTAAGAGCAAGCGTACTTAGCTATACTGCCTGATAATACCAGTGATTGTGTAGACCTAAATCAGCATGTTGTTTGTGCAACAGTGTCTTCTAAATTAACGAGGTAAACGCAAAGAAAGAATATTTTAGCTAAATGAAGTTGCTAGGAGAACATTCAATGTAGCCAAAGATTATAGGGTCCCCTAGGACACCTAACCTAACCTGTCACAATAAATTCCTCCCTGGCATTTTCATTCGTTGTCATGTCAAACAACACTGTATTAAAAGTGCCCACTATTATATTATAACTATATAATTACAATAGACATTCTATTCCCATGATTCCAACAGTTAACCCAAGTGTTTTGCTCTAAATCACAAGTCAAATTGCAACATTTGGTTAAAAATAAGGCCCAGATTACTTGCCCATATCGTGCAGCCCTACGTGGTAGTGTGAAAATGATCTCAAATGCAGGAATTGATGAAAATTATGGCTTTTTGGGGGTTGAAGTTGAATTGAACGGTATAAAACAATCAGAATGGAGAAAGACCCATTGAAATCACTTAGAATGTATGTGTGGCCACCCTATAGTCACACACTACTCATAAAGCAAATTTTGAACTTTTATTATTACATTTATTTTTTTTAAATACTGTAGATTTTTTTTTAAATATGGTGATATATTTTGGCCATATCACCCAGCCATAACCTTAGTAGGGAATCAACTAAATGTATGAAATTAATTATCCCAAGTGTTTCATAACACATGAACAGAATGCATCAGTGATCTGTATTTCCTGCAACTTTCTGAAGAGGCAACGAGAATTCCCCCATGTGTGTCTGAACAACTTTGTGTAGCTTTTAGCGTTGATGCTAATGGAAACATTATTCTGGTAAAAATTCTCAATTAAATGTGAACTACAAAGTAGCCTTTGCTACTGACAATTTGGGTGCAATCAAATAGCTTGCTAATCTGGCACAATTTTATGATTATTTTCATTAATCCAGTGGGTATTTGTTTTGAAAACTCTACCATCACATGTGCGCTACAAAAACACAGCTAAAAAAAGGCTTCTTGTTAGGTGCACACTTCAATTAAAAGGTGTGTACACCCAAAAATCTGAACAGAATTTGGGAAAGAACAAAATGGAATCAGGCAAAAAAATATAACTGATTTTATAGGGCCCTACTTAATGATAATTTTACATAATTTTACCTTAAAGGTGCAGTCAAACGTGTTTTGCCTGTGTTTGATATATATTTCCACACTATGAAGTTGGAATAATATTGTGAAAATTATGATAGCCCTTTTAGTGTAAGCGCTGTTTGAAACGACTGCCTGAATTTCCAGCTTGTTTTGGTGGGATGGAGTTTTTGCCTGCCCAGTAAATGAGTTAATAGACTAATAAGAAATCATTCTAAACCTCTGCCAATAACAGCTAGATTTCAGTTTCCCCTCCCCACTCAGACCACTCCCAGACAGTCCTAGCAAAATTCTTCCTTGAGAAATTGCTCTTTGTTAAGAATTTTAAACCTTTATTTAACTAGGCAAGTCAGTGAATAACAAATTCTTATTTACAATGACGGCCTACCCCGGCCAAACCCTAACCTGGACGACGCTGGGCCAATTGTGTGTGGCCCTATGGGACTCCCCATCATGTAGTGACGCCTCTATCACTGAGATACAGTGGGTTAGACCGCTGCGCCACTTGGGAGCCCAGTAAGAAGCTATTTTTGTTTGTTCTCAATTAAAATGGTTGAAAATAATCACAGTAAGGTACTTAATTGTTACCCAGAAAGGATTTGATATTGAGATAAAAACAGCTGCATTGGACCTTTTTAAGATGTGTGTGTATATAGCCCTTTTATTTAAAAATGTAACCTTGAATTTATTTGTCAAGATAATGTGGGCTATTTACTTCATTATTCTGTTTGAATAAAATACATAATTTGAACAAGCATCATTGTGGCATTTCATATCTTAAATAAATAAGACTTTAATCTCAAGAGAAGACAGGTTAAAGGTTTAATGTTCTCTTACTTAGAAAATAGTCCTGATCATATAGACCTAGACGATATCCAAAACAATTAACTATTTGTATTTATTATGGATCCCCATTAGCTGCTGCCAAGGCAGCTTCCTGGGGTCCAGCAAAATTTAAGGCAGTTTATACAATAGATTGAATTCATACATTCTCAGTCATTTAAATTGTAAAATCATGTCTTACACAATACCACAACAAATATTTCCAATCTGGGACATAAACTCGATAAAGTATTCAATAACTGGTGTATTTCAGATGGAATCAAAGCATTAGTAGGTACCAGAGGCTGCTAAAAACATAGCTCCTTCCACAATGCTGTTTAAACTGAGTACTTGTGGAAAACGCTGATGCAAGCAACTTCATTGGCTAATTTCTCTAAACAGGGGAACAGCACCAAATTCACAGAGAATACGTTATAAAAGAAGAAGCAATACTCCAAGCAGCAGCGTCATACTCCTTGTCAAAGCTGATAGTATACTGGTTGTTGGAGTGGGATTGGCGTGGGCTGTGCGTGGTTCGTAGGTGCTTTTTGACAATTTTATTAGATTCCTCATGTCTTACTCATTGTTAGGAAGAATTATGGTCCAAATCAGATTCATTGACTATATGAATCCTATCAATTTAAGTTGACAATTTGGGCGCAATCAAATAGCTTAATTTCTCAGATCAAATTATATTTCAACAAAATAATGTTTCAGGAATGCTTATCTTATCTGTTTCTAACTACAGAAACGATTTCAGTACAATCTAAATTGGTGGGTTTCGAAATCCTCTTTCTTGTGCTTTTTGAGGTGGAATGACTCAGGAGGCTGAGAGAGCGGTTAAGAAGAGCGAGAGGGACGGGAAGGGAGTGAGAAAGGACAGGAGAGGGACAGGGGGAAAGAAAGGAGGAAAGGAGAGAGAGAGAGGAAGGGAAGTGTGTAGAGAGAAAAGCGTAATAAACTGAGCCGATGCCTTGACTTAATTAGTGTGGCTGGTCTCAGCAGGCCAGCAAAGAGCAGCAGTCTCCCAGCCTTAGTGACAGGACCAGGACCAAATGAAGATGGATTCCGGTCCTCTCCCTCTCACACCTTTCCTAGGGAACCCACTCCACTAATTGTCTGTATCAATCTTCATTTGCTGTGTGACGACTCTGCCACTAACTGCCCTCTCGCTCTATGCAGCTAGTCTATTAAAAATACACGTGTCCTGGCTGGTCTAGTGGTAATCCCGCAGCCTCCGGCACACGTCTATTGTGCCGGCATAGGTTTGAATCCGGCCTACTGCCCTTTGACACAGCCTCTATTTTTCCACACTATCACCTTTTCTCTCTATCTGTTCAAAAATGTCAGAAAAGACAATGTAAATATATATATATATATATATATATTTTTAAAAAATTCAACTGCCTTAGATTGCCCTCCTTAAAACGGCTTAAGAATTCCCTATGCTAACTGATAGTGATTACACCAATTACTCACACATCCCTTTGGGTTTTAAAGAGCAAGGTTCGGGCCGCAAATGTTTAGTGGTCTTGTTTCAGCATGGGACATCTCTGCTGCTCAGATGCACATAAGGGTCTGGGCCCATATTCATAAAGCGTCTCATAGAAGGTGTGCTGATCTACGATCAGTTTAATGAAATTAGAGGTGGGACCTGATCCTCGATCGGCAGGCCTACTCTGAGACACTTTGTGTTATGGGCCCAAGTGTTGTAGGGGGAGAGATCCAGATGGGGCTGGTTGGGCCTTGGGGCGATTGCTGAGGGAGATTTTGCTGAGTCAATACAAGAGTGTGTAGAGGGGGGGTGCGGGGCTGTAGTGACTGTTATGTGACAGTAGCACCTGCTCCCCTGTAGGAAGAGGAAGAGGAAAGGGAGAGGATGAGAGTAGTGATGACTGTTTTTTCTTTTTACAGGAGGTGGAGGCGGCTGCGGCTGAGAGAGAGGGAGGAGAAGAGGGAGAGAGGAGAGGAGGAGAGTGACCAGAGTGACGCTGAGTTTGATGAAGGATTCAAAGTGCCGGGATTCCTCTGGAATAAACTCTTCAAGTAAGTAACAAACAAAGTAACAGCTTTTCCCAATTGTCACTGTATTTTGTAATGTTTCTGACTAATGTTTATGTTGATACCTGTTGAATATGAACTCTGATCGTGTAAATGATCATATACATAAAGTATGACTATAATAAGCCGTGTGTGTGTGGACCAGTTTATAAAAAAAATACATTCAGTTTTAGATTGGTTTTATCATCACCACAGAACATCATTGTAAGTATAAGTGAAGCGTATTGAACTCAAAGCAGGCAGATTGTTTTGGACTGTGTTCAGTTGAGTAACTGAGTCTGAGTTGAGTAAAAAAGTACTCAAGTAGAAAGTGAGCAAAGTGGCTCACAGCTGATCAGTCTCTACACTTCCGGTCTCTTTATCTGGAATGGTTACTGATCATGACCTAACGATTCATTTACCACTACACACACTGTGCTCTTTGTGTTTTGGCAGGGGTGGATTTTTGACAGACAGGGATGTTTGTGTGTGTGTATATTAACAGCTGTGTGCGCGCGTATGTGTCTTTGTCTCTTTCTGTGTGTGTGTTCCAGGTACCAGCAGACAGGTGTGAGGTGGCTGTGGGAGCTACACTGCCAGCAGGCAGGGGGAATCCTGGGGGATGAGATGGGTCTGGGTAAAACCATCCAAGTCATCGCATTCCTGGCTGGCCTCAGCTACAGCAAACTACGCACACGAGGGTCCAACTACAGGTACACATGGACACACAGGCATGCACACACATACACCAAGTCTTTCAAATACTTTGAGCATTTGCTCTAGCCTGCCTAGAAGGCCAGGTGGGTGGGGTCTGCATTATTTGAACTTTTATATTAGTTCCATTGCAACAGGCAAGCTCAATTAGGCATAGATCAAGTATTTGGACCCTAGAGATAGATGGAGATCACTCCTTGGAAATAACACATTTTTGCATGGACATTGCCATTGAGGACTTTTTAAAAGTAGTCAACTGGGTGGAACTTCCTATGGGTTAATGAAGGATCACACAATTCCATCCAGCTCATCAGCAGCGATCAGCCAAAGAATTATACTTGTGAGCAAACATTACATTACTGCAGGTGGGTTAAATTGCCAACCTTGGCTTTATACCTGTTCAAACAACAGACTCCAGGTGGCAGTATGCACCCTTTCAGTTTGTTTACCGATTCGGTAGAAGAAGAAAATTAACTACTTTATAATGGAGATGGCCTCAATTGTGCTGCTCATGCCCACAGACGCCATAATGGGACAGTTACAAAGATTTGTCGTCTAAGTCTATGATTTGGACCCAGGTCTGACGCTCGCACGAACACACACAAACTCTAGCCGTTATGGTGTGTTCAGACTGGGAGTCTGTGTAGTAATGAATATTTCATTAGGGTGATTTGTGCTGTAGAGTTTTAGTCTGAATTATTAAACATGTTTCAATTATTAGACTCCTCTCATTCTCTACTGCAGACACCAAAGGAAACGCGGACATGACACAGTGTGTGTGTGTGTGTGTGTGTGTGTGTGTGTGTGTGTGTGTGTGTGTGTGTGTGTGTGTGTGTGTGTGTGTGTGTGTGTGTGTGTGTGTGTGTGTGTGTGTGTGTGTGTGTGTGTGTGATTCTTAGTGGACGTGGTCACGGGGGCAGAGGGGGCCAATTAAACGTGAACCACATTAAAGCACGTTGAAGGCGGGGCCCACTGGTTCCGCACACACACACACATCGGAGGGATTGAACCTCTCTGATGGTCAATACTCTGTCTGCTGTGAACGTCCACAAATTGATTGTTTGCAAACTCAATTATGCCTCTATCAATGGTTTCCACCAAGCAGAGGTTCATGGCAGTTAGGGCTGTGACGATAATTTAATAACCGTGTCGTTGACGGTTATGGATAAAGAACGTCATAAACGAAATAACCGTCAAAACCGTTGAAATGGGCCTACATTCATTTTCGGATTTAAAAAAAATCGTATTAACTTTATTGTCGTGTAGCTAAACTTGACCAAGTAATGTTTACTACTGACTATAATCAATTGTTTTGCTAACTTAGTCTATCCATTAAACTTTCTACATCCTCTTTTTAACTGTCCTTTTGATGCTCAACTAGCTGTAGAGCGCTATAGGCTGTGACACTTCAGTAAAAAGTGTTTTGATGCTCAACTAGCTGTAGAGCGCTATAGGCTGTGACACTTCAGTAAAAAGTGTTTTGATGCTCAACTAGCTGTAGAGCGCTATAGGCTGTGACACTTCAGTAAAAAGTGTTTTGATGCTCAACTAGCTGTAGAGCGCTATAGGCTGTGACACTTCAGTAAAAAGTGTTTTGATGCTCAACTAGCTGCAGAGCGCTATAGGCTGTGACACTTCAGTAAAAAGTGTTTTGATGCTCAACTAGCTGTAGAGCGCTATAGGCTGTGACACTTCAGTAAAAAGTGTTTTGATGCTCAACTAGCTGTAAAGCGCTATAGGCTGTGACACTTCAGTAAAAAGTGTTTTGATGCTCAACTAGCTGTAAAGCGCTATAGGCTGTGACACTTCAGTAAAAAGTGTTTTGATGCTCAACTAGCTGTAGAGCGCTATAGGCTGTGACACTTCAGTAAAAAGTGTTTTGATGCTCAACTAGCTGTAAAGCGCTATAGGCTGTGACACTTCAGTGAAAAGTGTTTTGATGCTCAACTAGCTGTAGAGCGCTATAGGCTGTGACACTTCAGTAAAAAGTGTTTTGATGCTCAACTAGCTGTAAAGCGCTATAGGCTGTGACACTTCAGTAAAAAGTGTTTTGATGCTCAACTAGCTGTAAAGCGCTATAGGCTGTGACACTTCAGTAAAAAGTGTTTTGATGCTCAACTAGCTGTAAAGCGCTATAGGCTGTGACACTTCAGTAAAAAGTGTTTTGATGCTCAACTAGCTGTAAAGCGCTATAGGCTGTGACACTTCAGTAAAAAGTGTTTTGATGCTCAACTAGCTGTAGAGCGCTATAGGCTGTGACACTTCAGTAAAAAGTGTTTTGATGCTCAACTAGCTGTAAAGCGCTATAGGCTGTGACACTTCAGTGAAAAGTGTTTTGATGCTCAACTAGCTGTAGAGCGCTATAGGCTGTGACACTTCAGTAAAAAGTGTTTTGATGCTCAACTAGCTGTAAAGCGCTATAGGCTGTGACACTTCAGTAAAAAGTGTTTTGATGCTCAACTAGCTGTAAAGCGCTATAGGCTGTGACACTTCAGTAAAAAGTGTTTTGATGCTCAACTAGCTGTAAAGCGCTATAGGCTGTGACACTTCAGTAAAAAGTGTTTTGATGCTCAACTAGCTGTAAAGCGCTATAGGCTGTGACACTTCAGTAAAAAGTGTTTTGATGCTCAACTAGCTGTAAAGCGCTATAGGCTGTGACACTTCAGTAAAAAGTGTTTTGATGTGTCGACTTTCTTTTTACACAATGCACGTTTTCATTGCTTGCTAGTAAATAAATAAATGCATCTTTTTTTTTTTTTAGCAGTCGACAAGGTTGTTCTGGCTCTGAGGCCTATAATGCGGTAATGTTGTGTCAAATGGACAATGTGTCAATCCTCATATCGGCCCGGTCCTGACCAACATACCGCCCTATGCGAGTTAAATAAAATTGCCGCCCTCTTATCCCCGCAAAGTGGAATAGTAGCCTAGACTATACAGTGTTGGCCCGCAAAGCACTTTTATGAATGCCCATGTTGTAGCCTACCATTTGTAAAACAGGCAATTTAATGATAAACCCTGTTATTAATTTATAGTTCTCATTCTCTGAGTGGAAATGTTTTTTGCAGAGTTCACAACCTGCTACATTTATGAAAAACACGTTTTGGTTTATTTCATAGCATAATTGACATGATCCATGTAAGCAATGAGCGCGTGTCTTGTTTCTCTTTCCTGGTAATTTTGACGCAGCGTTGCGCGCCTGAGCACACACACAAGTACCAGGCCTGCAAATGCAAATGTAGGAAAGTGCCCATTTGGGGATGTCTGATTTCTGATTGTGTTCACTCACCACCACTAATAAGCTGGGCATCTGTCATTTTTTTATTCACCTCACACAGTAAGTCAACGGAGTCATTTTTTTTTTTTTTTTTTTTTATTATTATTTTTTTTTTTACATCCATTCACACTGAACAAAAATATAAACGTGACATGTGAAGTGTTGGTCTCATGTTTCATGAGCTGAAATAAAAGATCCCATACATTTTTCATACGCACAAAAAGCTTATTTCAATCAAATCTGGGGAACAAATTTGTTTATCCCTGTTAGTGAGCATTTCTCTTTTGCCAAGATAATCCATCCACCTGACAGGTGTGGCATATCAAGAATCTGATTCAACAGTATAATCATTACACAGGTGCACCCTGTTCTGGAGACAATAAAAGGTCACTCTAATATGTGCAGTTTTGTCACACAACATAATGCCACAGATGTCCACCAGAGCTGTTGCCAGATCATTTAATGTTAATTTCTCTACCATAAGCCACCTCCGTTGTTTTAGAGAATTTGGCAGTATGTCCAACTGGCCTCACAACCGCAGACCAAGTGTAACCACGCCAGCCCAGGACCTTCCCATCCGGCTTCTTCACCTGCGTGATCATCTGAGACCAGCCACCCTGATGAAACTGTGGGTTTGCACAGCCAAATCATTTTTGCCCAAACTGTCAGAAACCATCTCAGAGAAGCTCATCTGCGTGCTCGTCATTTTGACCTGACTGCAGTTTGACGTCGTAACTGAATTCAATTGGCAAATTCTCACCTTCGATGGCCACTGGCATGCTGGAGGAGTGTGATTTTCACGAATGAATCCCGGTTTCAACTGTACAGGGCAGATGGCAGACCATTCATCTGCCGCCATCACCTCATGTTTCAGCATGTTCATGCACGGCCCCATGCTGCAAGGATCTGTGCACAATTACTGGAAGCTGAAAATGTCCCAGTTCTTCCATGGCCTGCATACTCGCCAGGCATGTCACCCATTGAGCATGTTTGGGATGCTCTGGATCGATGTGTACGACAGCGTGTTCCAGGTCCCACCAATATCCAGCAACTTCGCACAACCATTAAATAAGAGTGGGACAACATTCCACAGGCCGCAATCAACAGCCTGATCAACTCTATGCGAAGGAGATGTGTCACGCTGCAGATACTGACTGGTTTTCTCATCCACGTCCCTACCTAAAAAAATTATAATTAAAGGTATCTATGACCAACATATGCGTATTCCCAGTCATGTAAAATCCATAGATTAGGGCCTAATAATTTTTATTTCAATTGACTGATTTGCTTATGAACTGTAATTTAGTTTTTTTTTTAAATGAAATAGTTGAATGTTGGGTTTTATATTTTTGCTTAGTGTATATTCCGCACAGTATTTGAAAAATATTTCCAACACTCTCCCCCTCGATAATCGGCATCGCTGATAAATAGGCTATGGACATGTTGCACGTATTTCTTTCTATTTTGATGGTTGTCAATTACATCTTCATACTATAGCTTGTGGCATTGATTGACCAGTGCTTTTATGGGGGGGGTGTCTCTTTAAGAATCAAATGCTCCTGTCATGATTTAATCTTGGATCTTTCATTGAGCCAATGACTGCAACAGCAGGGTTTGTGACATTATGTGAATATTTTGGGAAAATTAGAAAACCCATCGGATTTCATTTGAATGGTTTTGTGCGTGAAAATAGGATCTGTGTTGCTTTTTTTTTTTTTTTATTACAGGAAAGTCAACTGATAGGCATACACTACCGGTCAAAAGTTTTGGAACACCTACTCATTCAAGTTTTTTAAAGTAATTTTTTTACTCATGACAGCTTTGCACACTCTTAGCATTCTCTTAACCATCTTCATGAGGTAGTCACCTGGAATGCATTTCAATTAACAGGCGTGCCTTCTTAAAAGTTAATTTGTGTAATTTCTTTCCTCAATGTGGGTGGCAGGTAGCCTAGTGGTTAGAGCATTGGGCCAGTAACCAAAAGGTTACTAGATCGAATCCCCGAGCTGACGAGGTAAAAATCTGTCGTTCTGTCCCTGAACAAGGCATTTAACCCACTGTTCCTAGGCCGTCATTGTCAATAAGAATTTGTTCTTAACTGACTTGCCTAGTTAAATAAAGATTAAATAAAATGTGTTTGAGCCAGTCAGTTGTTGTGACAAGGTAGGGGGGTATACAGAAGATAGACCTATTTGGTCAAATGCCAAGTCCATATTATGGCAAGAACAGCTCAAATAAGCAAAGAGAAACTACAGTCCATCATTACTATAAGACGCAAAAACCATGTGTAGCTCTATGATGAAACTGGCTCTCATGACGACCGCCACAGGAATGGAAGCCCCAGAGTTACCTCTGCTGCAGAGGATAGGTTCATGAGTTACCAGCCTCAGAAATTGTAGCCCAAATAAATGCTTCACAGAGTTCAAGTAACAGACACATCTCAACATCAACTGTTCAGATGAGAATGTGAATCAGGCCTTCATGGTCAAATTGCTGCAAAGAAACCACTACTAAAGGACACCAAGAAGAAGAAGAGATTTGCTTGGGCCAAGAAACACAAGCAATGGACATTAGACCGGTGGAGATTTTTGGTTCCAACCGCCGTGTCTTTGTGAGACGCGGTGTGAGTGAACGGATGATCTGCATTTTAGTTTTTCCCACCGTGAAGCATGGAGGAGGAGGTGTTATGGTGTGGGGGTGCTTTGCTGAAGACACTGAATTATTTAGAAATCAAGGCACACTTAACCAGAATGTCTACCACAGCATTCTGCAGTAAATACGCCATCCCATCTGGTTTGGGCTTAGTGGGACTATCATTTGTTTTTCAACAGGACAATGACCCAACACACCCTCCAGGCTGTGTAAGGGCTATTTGACCAAGAAGGAGAGTGATGGATGCTGCATCAGATGACCTGGCCTCCACAATCCCCCGACATCAACCAAAGTGAGATGGTTTTGGATGAGTTGGACCGCGGAGTGACGTAAAAGTAGCCAACAAGTACTCAGCATATGTGGGAACTCCTTGAAGACTGTTGGAAAAGCATTCCAGGTGAAGCTGGTTGAGAGAATGCCAAGAGTGTGCAAAGCTGTCAAGGCAAAGGATGGCTATTTGAAGAATCTCAAATGTAAAATACATTTTGATTTGTTTACCACTTTTTTTGAGGGGGTTACTACATTATTTAATGTGTTATTTGATAGTTTTGATGTCTTCACTATTATTCTACAATGTAGAAAATAATAAAATAAAGAAAAACCCTTGAATGAGTAGGTGTTTCAAAACTTTTGACCAGTAGTATATAGTTGACGTCAGAAGTTAACATACACTTAGGTTGGATTCATTAAAACTTGTTTTTCAACCACTCCACAAATTTCTTGTTAACAACTATAGTTTTGGCAAGTCGGTTGGGACATCTTTGTGCATGACACAAATAATTTTTCCAACAATTGTTTACAGACAGATTATTTCACTTATACTGTAAAACAATTCCAGTGGGTCAGAAGTTTACATACACTAAGTTGACTGTGCCTTTAAACAGTTTGGAAAATTCCAGAAAATGTCATGGCTTTAGAAGCTTCTAATAGGCTAATTGACATAATATGAGTCAATTGGAGGTGTACCTGTGGATGTATTTCAAGGCCTACCTTCAAACTCAGTGCCTCTTTGATTGACATCATGGGAAAATCAAAAGAAATCAATAGACCTCCACAAGTCTGGTTCATCCTTGGGAGCAGTTTCCAAATGCCTGAAGGTACCACGCTCATCTGTACAAGCAATAGCACAAGTATAAACACCATAAAAAAGCCAGACTATGGTTTGCAACTGCACATGGGGACAAAGATCGTACTTTTTGGAGAAATGTCCTCTGGTCTGATAAAACAAAAATAAAACGTTTTGGCCATAATGACCATCGTTATGTTTGGAGGAAAAATAGGGAGGCTTATCACACCATCCCAACTGTGAAGCATGGGGCTGGCAGCATCATATTGTGGGGGTGCTTTGGCGCAGGAGGGACTGGTGCACTTCACAAAATAGATGGCATCATGAGGGAGGAAAATTATGTGGATATATTGAAGCAACATCTCAAGACATCAGTCAGGAAGTTAAAGCTTGGTTGCAAATGGGTCCTCCAAATGGACAATGACCCCAAGCATACTTCCAAAGTTGTGGCACAATGGCTTAAGGACAACAAAGTCAGGGTATTGGAGTGGGCATCACAAAGCCCTAACCTCAATCCTATAGAAAATTTGTGGGCAGAGCTGAAAAAGCGAGTGAGAGAAAGGAGGCCTACAAACCTGACTCAGTTACACCAGCTCTGTCAGGAGGAATGGGCCAAAATGTACCCAACTTATTGTGGGAAGCTTGTGGAAGGCTACCTGAAACGTTTGACCCAAGTTAAACAATTTAAAGGCAATGCTACCATATACTAATTGAGTGTATGTAAACTTCTGACCCACTGGGAATGTGATGAAAGAAATACAAGCTGAAATGAATCATTCTCTCTACTATTATTCTGACATTTCCCATTCTTAAAATAAAGTGGTGATCCTAACTGACCTAAGACAGGGAATTTATACTAGGATTAAATGTCAGGAATTGTGAAAATCTGAGTTTAAATGTATTTAGCTAAGGTGTATGTAAACTTCTGACTTCAACTGTATATCTTTCTTTTGACTCCGTTTAATGTTGTGTCAATATGCAACAGATCCTCCATCCTGGCTTTTCTGTATTTGTAATAACCTGAATAATAAGAATAAAATGCCATGATAATAGGGAAGTGTTAATTGCTTGTTTCAAATGGGTTTTATTAAGCTGCATGTCCATGTAACAAGTGTACGAACCTGAACGGTTATGTCGGTGACCGTGTACGTTGGCCTGGCCAACTACCGTAACCTCATTTTCCAAGACTGTCACAGCCCTAATTTGGCTATTTATGTCGGTATAAACCCGGTGTGAATGAACCATAACATGCCAGCAGCCTGACAAACACAAACCCCGAACTTTACCTGATCCTATATATGTGTGCGTGTGTGTGTGTGTATTCCAGGTACCAAGGACTAGGTCCTACAGTGATAGTGTGTCCAGCTACAGTCATGCACCAGTGGGTCAGCGAGTTTCACACCTGGTGGCCCCCATTCAGAGTGGCTGTCCTACACGACACGGGATCCTTCACCCAAACAAAGGTAGGGGGGGGGGGGGTGTATTCAGGTGTTCACTTGTGCTGTATCTTCTCCCCTGTCAGCATTTTGTGGAGGATTCCGCTCTGAGGGAGATGTAAATTAATTAGTGGTACACTAGTAGATATTAATTACTTTACACTGTAGATCGCACCCAGCAAGTTGTGTGGGTGTGACACAGTGATTAATGGGTGATGCAGGCTGGGCTGGGCTGGGGGGGGGGATACCTACTGTAGTCAGTTGTACAAATGAATGCATTCAACTGAAATGTGTCTTCCACATTTAACTCAACCCCTCTGAGGGAGCGAGTTTTTTTTTTTATTTTTTTTTTTTTAAAGGGGTTTCCTTTGGGGGGGGTACCAAAGACCTGTTTATGCAGAGTTGGCTCCTCATGCCTCCCCCTTTTTAATAGTGAAGAGCTACAAACTCCACATGCACTTTTAATTAACCAGTCTCTATGGTACTGAGAAATAATGCGTCACCATCAGCTGGCGGTGTGAGGACTGGAGTTCAGTGAGGTGACATGTTCTCAATGATAGAAATGTAATGAGTAGAGCTGACCCAATTCCCTGTTCTTCCTGAAAGACAAGCATATATGTTCTACACAATACATACATTTTAATTTTTAGTCTCTGTAATACCAATTGACCCCACCGAATACATTATTTTTAAAGGTCAAATAAAAGTCACAGAATTAAAAGTTACGTTTTATATCTTCCTAACATGCTGACCACACCGCTCGCGTCGCAAAATAAATGGACACATATTCAATCATTGCACCCACACTGCTCCCGCGAGACAGCGAGCGAAAATAGAAGTTGGTTCTGTTTGTGACACTCAACGCGCTTCAAGTCCTGGCTCTCGAATCTCCTCATTGGTTTTTAGGAGCATATACCCACGTGGGTGATTTGAAAGGTGAACTGACGTCCACACTCCAGTCGGTTGTAGTAATGCCCTGTAAAGTTGGTTGCCAACCGCCATATCAAGTCCAAAGAAGCCTGTAGGAAGGAGGAGCGATGATGAGAAACGAATTCGGTTGACCATTTTTTCTGAATTAATTGTCGGAGTAGAGGAATTGGTGTATTTCAGGTAAAATAACCCAATGTTTATATCCCAGAACAAATTAGCTAGCAACAGCAAGCTAGCTAGCTAAATTGTCATAAATGTTTAATGCAAATTTGACCTGTCCACAAATTATAATAATTGGTTCAGAGTTTGTTTTGATATTTCAATCTGCGTGTCCTGATCGCTTCTGGTGTGGCTGAACAAAGTCAACGTGCGCACGCAGGCAGCGTGTGTGCGCACGCGTCTGGTTTGGCCAGCATGTAAGTCTGAGAGTGGTTTTAACCTTCCAGACTTGGAATTGTATCAACACACCACCCAGGGCTTTTACTTGCGACATGTACACTCAGTAAAAAAAGAAACGTCCCTTTTTTAGGACACTGTCTTTCAAAGATAATTCGTAAAATTCCAAATAACTTCACAGATCTTCATTGTAAAGGGTGTAAACACGGTTTCCCATGTTTGTTCAATGAACCATAAACAATTAATGAAAATGCACCTGTGGAACAGTCGTTAAGACACTAACAGCTTACAAATGGTAGGCAATTAAGATCACAGTTATGAAAACTTAGGACACTAAAGAGGCCTTTCTACGGACTCTGAAAAACATCAAAATAAAGATGCCCAGGGTCCCTGCTCATCCGTGTTTACGTGCCTTAGGCATGCTGCAAGGAGGCATGAGGACTGCAGATGTGGCCAGGGCAATAAATTACCACGTCTGTACTGTGAGATGCTTAAGCCAGCGCTACAGGGAGACAGGACGGACAGCCGATCGTCCTCGCAGTGGCAGACCACGTGTAACAACATCTGCACAGGATCGGTACATCCGAACATCACACCTGCGGGACAGGTACAGGATGGCAACAACAACTGCCCGAGATACACCAGGAACGCACAATCCCTCCGTCGGAGAGGCTGGACTGAGGGCTTGTAGGCCTGTTGTAAGGCAGGTCCTCACTAGACATCAGGCAACAACGTCGCCTATGGGCACAAACCCCCCGTCGCTGGCCCAGAAAGGACTGGCAAAAAATGCTCTTCACTGACGAGTCGCGGTTTTGTCTCACCAGGGGTGATGATCGGATTCGCGATTATCGTCGAAGGAATGGGCTTTACACCGAAGCCTGTACTCTGGAGCGGGATCGATTTGGAGGTAGAGGGTCCGTCATGGTCTGGGTCGATGTGTCACAGCATCATCGGACTGAGCTTGTTGTCATTGCAGGCTATCTCAATGCTGTGCGTTACAGGGAAGACATTCTCCTCTCTCATGTGGTACCGTTCCTGCAGGTTCATCCTGACATGACCCTCCAGCATGACAATGCCAGCAGCCATGCTGCTCGTTCTGTGCGTGATTTCCTGCAAGACCGGAATGTTCTGCCATGGATCCGAAGAGCCCGGATCCCATCGAGCACATCTGGGACCTGTTGGATTGGAGGGTGAGGGCTAGGGCTATTTTTGCTGAGTTTATTTAAGTGCACTAAAGAGGAACACTGGGTACATATAGAGGATACTCATCCCCAGAATCGTTTTACGTGTTTATTTTCAAAGGATAAAGCTAAGCACATTAACAACTTCATAGTTAAGAACGCTATAACAATATGGAAGAAACTGAAACGTCTTTTACAAGAACCAATATCTCTCCCTAAAAACACCCCTATGGAACAAGCCTTGTATAGCTTTTCAGAATTCACAGATCAATTGGTCTACATGGAAAACTAAAGGCATAGAAACCTTTTAATGACTTGGTAATAGGAAATGCATGTATTTCCATGACAGAATTTAAAAAGCAATTTTGGACTGACCAATGTAGATATTTTCAAAAGTTGAATATCAAGATATTTCGATTTTTATATCTTTTCAACATTAGAGTCAAAAACGTGGATGGCGATTTAAGGCAGCCCCCCGCACCTCTCCGATTCAGAGGGGTTGGGTTAAATGCGGAAGACACATTTCAGTTGAATACATTGTTGGACAACTGACTAGGTATCCCCCTTTCCAATCTTGTGGGAACCCTATTTGAGTCCGAATAGGATATTCATGTGATGGGTAAGATATACCAAACCTTATAGAGAGCCTATACAAATATAAACTACTGGAACCAAGACTTAAAAAGAACTGACATTGGCACAAGATGGGAATGTTGGAAGATAACACAATTACAATTAATGAAAATGAACGCTTAATAAACTCAAATTTACACATGACAATATTCTCAATCTACAGTACAACTAACAACGACTCAATAATCCATGCCTTCTGGGAATGCTATAAAGTCCGAAAGTTAGTGAATGTCAGAAGTATTACAATGTAAATGTACCTGATGGGTCGGACGATACTTTTCTATACTAAACTGGAAATCAACCAATCCACCATCGTTAGCTCATTGGAAAGGTGAAATGGTTTATTATCTAAATGCTGAAAGTGCGTGGGTGGCCACTCCCATGTGGCGGCGAGTCATTTGGGCACTGGAGAGCGATGCGGGGGGCTGACTTTTCTCTCTCTCTAGGAGAAGTTGATCTCAGAGATGGCAGCGTGTCATGGCGTCTTGATAACGTCGTATTCAGCCGTGAGGATCATGCAGGAGACCCTGCAGAGATACGACGGCTGGCACTACGTCATACTGGACGAGGGACACAAGATCCGCAACCCTCACGCTGGAATTACCACTGCCTGCAAACAGGTACGCTCACACAGCTCAATAAACTATTGGTCAGCACCCCTGGTCCTGGATAGCTACAGTATACATATTTAGTATAGTGTTTTGTTCCAGCCAAGCTGCTAATCAAGATTTTTCTTCCCTTTACCCGCTTGCTCTCTCCTCTTTCTCACCCTCTTTTTCTCTCTCTCACACACACACCCCTCTCTCTCTCTACCTCTCTCATCTCTCACTCCCTTTCTCCGTCTCTAGTTCCGTACTCCTCATAGGTTCATTCTATCTGGAAGTCCTATGCAGAACAATCTGAAGGAGCTGTGGAGTCTATTTGACTTCGTCTTCCCTGGCAAACTGGGCACGCTGCCTATTTTTATGGAACAGTTCTCTGTACCCATCACCATGGGGGGCTACAGCAACGCTTCACCTGTACAGGTAACACACAGCCACACGATTTGGCATCAAAGAAGCTCTCGTCATTTTCGGGAAGCATGGAGTTGAGCTTACCATTGTTAAAGGGTCATTTCTCAGGATTTGACCTCAGGATTTGATTCACATTTGTATTCACATGGAGGGGGTGGAAGAGAGGTAGGGGATGGATAGAGGGGAGGGAGGTAGAGGGTGGACGAAAGGGGGGGGTGGGGGCGTGAGAAGGGATGGACAGAGAAAGAGGCGGTGAGCTGCTAAACGATGATCCTCAGTCATTAGTGTCCAGTCATTAATAACTCACCGACTGGATTTAATTATTTAACTGGCTCTAGAGGTAACACACACACATTGACTGGATTTAATTATTTAGCTGCTTTTAGATGGCCATCCGTGTTTCCGCTGTCGATAATAAAAAACCTTTACTAATTATTGAAGTTATTAAATGATGAGCGGGCAAAGCACTCTTTCTCTCTATAGCTCCCCCCCCCCCTTTCCCTTTCTCGCTCCTGTCTTTTTCTCTAACCCCCCCATCTGTGTCCATCTTCCGTCTCCCCTCCCTCAACTCATGCTCCCTCGCTCTTTCTTTCCATAGTCCTATCTTTCTCTCTCTCTCTCCCTTCCTCCCTCTCCTCTCTAGCTCTGTGTTATATAGTGCCCTGCAGCTGTATCACTTTTTGCCCCCTGCTGGCTGTCCCTCTGATCTCCCCCCCCCCCCCCCCCCCCCCCAGTGAGGTGGATGACTGATGTATGAATGGTCAACAAACGGTTAAAGGGTTAAATCGTGACCCTGCGCTGAGGCCGTTTACTGGATCACACACTATAGGCAGCTGATGAAAGGGAGAGAGGTCCCCCTCTAGAGACCACCATAAGCACTCTGATCAATGTTTAATGGCCCAATCTGCTGAGAGGGAGGAGTGGATAGAGGGAGGTGGGGGGGGCTAAACGACAAACATGCCCCAGGACAAATGTTCCATTATAGCATTATAGGTGTCGTAGTCAAGTGTTTGTCCATCTGACCCTTCAGAAGGCGCGTGTGTGTGTCATGTATGTTTACCCAAGGGGCTGTTGAGCCATTGTGTTGGTGTCTTTGTTGTCATTTGTTGTAATTGTTTGTTGTGCGTCTTGGTTATTATAGGTCCAGGCTGTGTAAAATTGTGCGCGTGTCTTGAATTGTTGTCTTTTTGTGTTTTTTCTAGGTCCAGACAGCGTATAAGTGTGCGTGTGTTCTGAGGGATACCATTAACCCTTACCTGCTCAGACGGATGAAAGCTGATGTGAAGGCCAACCTCTCTTTACCTGACAAGAATGAACAGGTGCGCGTCTCTTTCTGTCCCTCATGTAGCGGATACCGAAAGAGGCTGTAGTCTTTTTGCAATTCTTTTGACAGTTTACAGTTCTACGTTGTTGAGGAAATGGGAAATAAGAATACTAGCATAAAGAACTAGGCAGTATCACACTGCAGACCTGTTCCTGCACAATGCCAAGCAAACCTCAACGAACCACAGGTATGTAGAATGTGCCCATTACGAGTTGTATCGGGCGTGCCGCGTCTAGATCGGCGCTGTCCGCCCGCCGTAACTGAACCCGTTGTCAGCGCTGTTTTCGCGGTGACTGTCCGTGTTCCTGTGCAATAATACAGTCAATATTTGATGGGTTTTTACAAATTGAGTTGTCTTACTTCATTATGTAGCTGTTACATTTATCAGAATGTGTTTTTTACCTTCTCAATTTTGACGACCGTTGCTGGTTTTAATGGGTACATTTTGGGGTTTACCAGAGGTTTTATACAGTTGAGGTCGGAGCTTTACATACACTTAGGTTGGAGTCATTAAAATTTGTTTTTCAACCACTCCACATTTTCTTGTTAACAAACTAGAGTTTTGGCAAGTTGGTTAGGACATCTACTTTGTGCATGACACAAGTCATTTTTCCAACAATTGTTTACAGATTATTTCACTTATAATTCTCTATCACAATTCCAGGTGGTCAGAAGTTTACTTACACTAAGTTGACTGTGCCTTTTAAACAGCTTGAATAATTCCAGAAAATGATGTCATAGCTTTAGAAGCTTCTGATAGGCTAATTGACATAATTTGAGTCAATTGGAGGTGTACCTGTGGATGTATTTCAAGGCCTACCTTCAAACCCAGTGCCTCTTTGCTTGACATCATGGGAAAACCAAAAGAAATCAGCCAAGACCTCAGAATAAATATTGTAGACCTCCGCAAGTCTGGTTCATCTTTGGGAGAAATTTCCAAACGCCTGAAGGTACCACCTTCATCTGTACAAACAATAGTACGCAAGTATAAACACCATGGGACCACTCAGCTGTCATACCGCTCAGGAAGGAGACGCGTTCTGTCTCCTAGAGATGAATGTACTTTGGTGCGAAAAGTGCAAATGAATCCCAGAACAACAGCAAAGGACCTTGTGAAGATGCTGGAGGAAACGGGTACAAAAGTATCTATACCCACAGTAAAACGAGTCCTATATCAACATAACCTGAAAGGCCGCTCAGCAAGGATGAAGCCACTGCTCCAAAACCGCCATAAAAAAGCCAGACTATGGTTTGCAACTGCACATCCGGACAAAGATCATACTTTTTTGAGAAATGTCCTGAAACAAAAATTAACTGTTTGGCCATAATGACCATCGTTATGTTTGGAGGAAAAATGGGGAGGCTTGCCAGCCGAAGAACACCATCCCAACCGTGAAGCGTGGGGGTGCTTTGCTGCAGGAGGGACTGGTGCACTTCACAAAATAGATAGCATCATGAGGAAGGAAAATGATGTGGATATATTGAAGCAACATCTCAAGACATCAGTCGGGAAGTTAAAGCTAAAGATATTTTCATCTGTCACGTGAAACCGCTTGCATGTGCGGTGCGCTTTTGACAATAGGTTTTCCGCTAATTGCATTATGGAACGAACATTCCCGTGTAGCCTACTGCATTGTGCGCATTGCTGCTCTTATAATGTGAAGAAATAATTGGTAATCAGTGTTTTAAACTAAATGTTCTGATCTGTTGGATCAGCCCTATTGCTTTTTACATTATTTTTTTACTGGTTATATGAATTTGGGATCTATCGTTCCAAAGTCTATTTGGAATAGGCTATTTATTTTTCTCACAGAATGACAAGCTGACCAATAGAATAGGTAAACTTTTCTAATATGGGAGATATTAGATTGACTAGTGATTTTGCTGTTCGTTACTCGTCTTGTTGGCTGAGGAAAAGTACATTGTGGCAGTTATTCCAACATCTTCAAAGTGCGCATCGGAATTTGGTAAGAAGTGCATGCCGTTGCATGTTCTGTTAAGATGAATAACCATGGGCCTCCTGAGTGGTCACTACAGCCTGGGATTCGATCTTGCAACCGGCCGTGACCGGGAGTCCCATAGGGCGGCACACAATTGGCACCAGTGTCATCTGGGTTATGGGAGGATTTGGGTGGGGGGGGTGCCTGCAAGCTGACTTCGGTCGTCAGTTGAACGGTGTTTCCCGCCGAATCATTGGTGCAGCTGGCTTCCGGGTTAAGTGTGCAGGTGTTAAGAAGCGTAGCTTGGCGGGTCATGTTTCGGAGGACGCATGACTCGACCTTCGCCTCCAGATTCCGTTGGGGAGTAGCAGCGACGATACAAGCTCGCAATTGGATGTCACGAAATTGGGGAGAAAAGGCGGGGTTAAAAAAAAAACACGATGAATACTCATCATCTAAATGTGATTTTTGTCACTCTGAGCACCGTGAGTGGACGCCCTAATCAGGTAACGCACTCAATACATGTGGGTCTGGTAAATTTCTCAAATGTCCATTAAATTCAAATGCTGCCGGTCAAATTTCCACACACACACACACACACACTGTTCAGTTCATTAATTGTCTCCCTCGGGACAGAGCCTCTAGGCTGAAACCTCTTGTCTTTGATTTCTGCTCACACACTTGTTTCCTCAAGAGGTTTTAAAGTGAAGGCTTGTGTTTCTCCAGGTTTTGTTTTGCAGGCTAACAGAGGAGCAGCGCGAGGTGTATCAGGGCTATCTGGACTCCAAAGTGGTCTACCAAATACTGAATGGAGATATGCAGGTGAGTCTCACTCCCTCCTCTCCATTTCCTCTCAGCTGGCTCTCCCCCTCCTCTTTCTGCACTGAGGCTCTTTTGCTATTGATCAGAGAATTGTATCTATCAACACTTTTGATTGATTGACCTTTTTAGCTTTGAACAGTCAATTGTCTTGTCTACGCAAATGATTGTGCTGTAACCACAGGCTTGATTTCTATTTTCATTTAAGGCCCAATATAAATATGTTTCGTTCGACCGTCCTGATCTTGCGAAGCTGACGTTCTGTTTCACTGTGAAAACAAAACAAAAGTGCAGTGGTCAGCTAATAAATCTCACGTTATGATCCGGATTGGAAAGACACGTTCTGGCATCTCGCTGAAAGACGAGTACCTGGTTCTGGTTTAAGCCGGTTATTCTTCCAGGAAGAAGACGGGCCTTATTCATTATTTAACACTAACACTGGAGTACTGCCCGAGATGGGCTATAATGTTGAGATACGCCATTCTATGGGTTTTGCTAGACATGATGCATGCATAAAGCTTTCTGTAGGGACCTGTATGTTATCTCTGCGTGTCATTCACATTAGGATATGTAAGGTCAGTGGTATGATAACTGATGCCTGGTCGGAAGAATGCTCTGCAGTGGTTTTTGAGTGTATCTCTGACCCAAGGAAAGGCTTTTACACCAACCGTTCTTCATCACTGCTCTGTATTTCCTTGTGACACACACTCACACACACACACACACTCTCAGTGGTCAGTCCTCTCCTTGATGTGGTCTCTGAATCCATTAACCCACATTACTAATGCAGCACTTGGCTAGTGCACTGCGAACGCACGACACACTCTGTGTCTTCTGCAGGGAATTAGTTATGTCGGATCATTCATTAGGACCCTTATGGAAATAATTAGTCTGGAAATGTGTTTGTTTAAAGGGGCCAAATATAGTCGAAATGTAATGTTGTTGACTGAAAACGCATATTATTTTCTAGCTGCTTTTTTTTAGATCCTAACAAGGTAGATGCAAAAATTCGTTCAATGCTGTGTTTACCAAATGTTTTTGTGCTATGATCAACCTTAAGTTTTGTGAGCTATCGTGGAACACTACCACAAAGTTGGGGAACACCGTCCTCCTAGTTCACAGTGACTGTTTTGTTTATGAATGCATTTATATATTGTATTTTTATCCTTCATTTCCAGGTGTTCGCGGGCCTGATAGCACTGCGTAAGATGTGTAACCACCCGGACCTGTTCTCTGGGGGTCCCAAGATCCTGAAGGGTATACCAGAGGACCAACTGACTGAAGAGGAACACTTTGGCTTCTGGAAACGTTCCGGCAAACTGATGGTGGTGGAATCACTGCTCCGACTTTGGTTTAAACAGCAACACAGAGTCCTGCTGTTCACACAGTCCAGACAGGTATGTGTGTGTTGGGAAGGGGGGGGGGGGGGGGGGGGGGGGGGGGCAGAGACACTGACTGGGTGATTCTCAGGTTCCATGGAATATTAATCTGACAATCCTGTTAGGCCGAATCCACAACTCTTTCTTCCTCTCTCTCCCTCTCGCGCCGTCTCTTTCTAGATGTTGGGGATATTGGAGGTGTTTGTGAGGGAGAATGGCTACACCTATGTGAAAATGGATGGTACCACCACCATCGCCTCCAGACAGCCTCTCATCGCTCGATACAACAAAGTAAGCGTCTACAATTCTACCCGTTTCACACTTTCTTGCAGACCTGAACCAAACTGTGCTGGCTCAGACATTGTCTTTCTCAGCATGCTTCCAGCAACTATGGTTGACGCGTAACCAGGCCTGCTTGGTTTGGATCGGCTCGATTCGGCTCAGTAGTGTGAAAAAACCTTTCAGTGAAGAATCTTACCGCTGGGGGGTTAGATCACTAGTGTGAAAACGGCCTATTGTCTAGCCTGCTGCCCAGTGTCATCTTCGCATATGGTCCCGTGATCAGACATGTCCTGACGAGTGATTAAAAAAAAGTAGTATAAGAAATAGTTCTGTATATGCTTTGACCGCCATTCTATCCTATTTTTCCTCTCCTCCTCTCCAGGACAACTCTATCTTTGTGTTCTTGTTGACCACCAGAGTGGGGGGGCTGGGAGTCAACCTGACCGGCGCTAACAGAGTCATCATCTATGACCCCGATTGGAACCCGAGCACAGACACACAGGTACACACACCACTGACCGTAGGGTTCGACAGACTCCATGCTACGCAGACATGTCTGTAACCAGTCAGTCGTTGCCTAACCATGAATCTCCTGCTATTGTGTTGTCCCCTAGGCTCGAGCGCGTATGTGGAGGATTACACACACACACACACACACACACACTCTTATCACACTCTCACCCCCATGTCCCTGTGTTGTTGTCCTCTAGGCCCGAGAGCGAGCTTGGAGGATCGGTCAGAAAAAGGAGGTGACTGTCTATAGGCTACTGACCGCTGGGACCATTGAGGAGAAAATCTACCACAGGTAGGAAGGGAAGGAGGGCCACTTTATTCATATCACTGGCCATTCACCGAGGTACAGCCCTCACTTCCTGAGGGGTTCAAATACAGACTTTGCATAGAGCGGAGCTCGCTGCATTTTGCCAAAGGCATCAAGAAGGGTGTCATTTACTTTCTCAGGCACCATTATGATATGATATGCCGTTTTAGCAGATGCTTTCATCCAAAGCGTTTTACAGTATTGCATGCATACATTTTCGTGTACGGACTTCCCAAAGAAACCGCTGACGTTGCACGCTCTCTGGTTTCACGTTTTATTTGTCACACGCACAAGTACAGTGGCATGCTTAACTTGCAAACCCTTCTCAACAGTGCAGTATTCAATATCAAAATAGGAGAACTAAAAAAAACACACACGAGAAATACATTTTATGTGCAGGTGGTATACTGCATTAACTGAGGTAGATGTGTACATGTAGGCAGGGTTTAGGAGAAAGTGACTGGTAGCAGGATGGATAAATAATAATAGTAAACAATTTAGCAGCAGCGTAAGTGGTGGTGGGTGGGTGGGTGTGTGCGTGGTGTCGAGTGTCAGTGTATGCGTGTGTGGGTTGAGACCTGTGAGTGTGCGTATTGTCAGTGCATATAGTCCATGGTGGGGGGTAGAGGCTCTCGCTCTCTTGGAGCCTGTCGGTCCGAGACCTAGTAATCTGGTACTGCCTGTTGGACGGAAGCAGAGAGAACAGTCTATGACAGGGGTGGCTGGAGTCTTTGTCAATTTCTTGGGCCTTCCTCAGATACTGCTTGGTGTGTATGTCCTGAATGGCTGGGAGCTCGTCCACAGTGATGTGCTGGGCTGTCCGCACCGCCCTCTGTAGGGCCTCGCGGACAAGGGTGGAGCAGTTGCCATACCAGGCAGCGATGCAGCCAGTCAAGACAGGATCCAGTTGCAGAGGGAGGTGTTCAGTCCCAGGGTCCCAAGCTTGGTGACAATCTTGGAGGTTGCTATGGTGTTGAACGCTAAGCTACAGTCGATAGACAGCATTCTCACATAGGATTTTCCCTTCGTGTCGAAGTGGGAAAGGGCAGTGTGGAGTGCAATTGAGATGGCATCGTCTGTGGATCTGTTGAGGCGGTATGCAAACTGGAGTGGCTCCAGGGTGTCTGGGGTTGATGGTGTGGATGTGTCATGACCAGCCTATTACAGATGTGAGTGCTATAGGGCGGTAGTCATTGTGGCAGGTTACTTTAGATTTCTTGGGAACAGGAGCGATGGATGGTCATTTTGAGGCATGTGGAGATTTACAGACTGGAACGGGGAGAGGTTGATAAATATCCGTTACGACACCTGCCAGCTGGTCTGCTCCTGCCCGGAGGATGCGCCCTGGTATTCTGTCTTGCTCAGTGGCCTTATGAGTGTTGACACGTTTAAAGGTCTTACTCAGGTCAGCCTCGGAGAGCGAGTACCGTACTCCGGAACAGCGGGAGCCTTTATGCAAGGCTTGTGGTATTGTCAATGAAGAATACATAAAAGGCTTTAAGTTCATCTGGTAGAGTGGCATCGTTGGGTAGCTCACGGTTGGCTGGTTTGTCCTTTGTAATCCGTAATGCATTTTCATCCTTGCCCAATGCATTGAGCATTGGCGCCAGTGCAATAAGATTCCACCTTATTCCTGTATTGTCTTTTTTGCATGTTTGGTGGTTCTACGGAGGTTGTAGTGGGACTTCATCATGTGACCGTGGCTACTTCCTTAGCCTCATGGTTAGCTACGTTGGCTGCAATAGCCCTGTGTGTAGTGTGCCTCTGTCCTTTAGTTTAGCTTGTGTCTCAGTGTTAATCCAGGGCCTTTGGTTGGGAAAACATCTGACCTTTACTGTCGGGACAACGTCATCGGTGCACTCTCTGATGAAGCCAGTGACGGAGGTGGTGAACTTGGCGAAGTCCCGAAACACATTTCTGTCCCGTAATGTAGCCACTGCTTCATTGGACAACTTCTCCACTGAGTGTGTCACGGGCACTTCTTGCGAAGGGAGGCCAAGGGAGTGACTTGTAAGCATGCTTGTTGGTCATATAACAGTAGTTATAGAGCCCCTAGTGGCACAGAACACTTGCTGGGAAACGTTAGGCAGAAGGAACAATGTCTGAGTTGAATTCGTCAAGTGGAAAAACATAAATGTAACAATTTATGTTAACTGGAGAGTTGAAATTAAAGAGAAGCGAGGGCCAGAAAAGTAATGTTTGGGAAAGATTTGGTGAAGTGGTTAAAAAAAATATCGATAGCAGTGCCAGCTATGTTATGTGTGTCGTTGTGAGAGCGCTATACAAATTCACCAGTCACAAGACGGGACTTCAAATAGGCCTATGGCACGTCAAGGGAACTTTAGCTTACTATTCTGATGGGTTAAATGGACACTGAAATCTGGACACGAAACGTAGATCTATATCCTCTCACATATTAACTCCTGCAGCATTAAGCATTTCTTGCAGTAAAATGATACACCAAATGTTGGCAAAATTTTGACTCAGGAACAGGAGTGGATAAAAAAAAAAAATCAGGGTCATAAGAGAATGTCAACTGCATAAAATATGCATTCAAGCCAAACTGAGATCTTATCAGAAACATGTTGGGTCGTTTTCACAGCTTTCTATTTCCTTACAACTGGTCAAAATGATATCAAAACATTTTGCGCCGAGAATCTGTCCAGTTTCTAACATTTTTATTGCATTTTCTCCCCGGTCCCTAAATGTCTTTGCTCTGTGAAAGAAGCGGAGATGACCGAGAACTTTACCGATGTCAACTATATTGACGCATTCATTCTATGGATTTATGACATTGTTCTGGTGAGCAAGGGTTTACGTAGTCTTCTAGGGCAACATATAATGACAGAAGAGAAGCTGCATGTGTCTAATTTATAGACAAGTTGACTGCCAAATAGCCTACCAAAAAGTTGGAAATTTATAAGCAGTAACCTGTCTCTAAATCATTCCGCCATCTGACTGTAGCCTACAGCGCATTTTCTATATTATCGGGTTTGGGTCGGGGCTTCAGATTTTAATTTTGTCACATATAGTCAGGCCATTTCTGTTATTAGCAATTGTGTGTGCGGGTGAACAAACAGCTGACCGACCACAGGACTACAATTACTTCTGGTCCTTTTACTGTGTCCACGTTTCAAGTAGCTCTTCATCTATGATTAACGGACCTATTGAGATTCTCCTCCCCACACCATCAGGAGGGACTGTGTTAATATTCACCTCTGGTGTTTTTTCCCTTCAGGCAAATCTTCAAACACTTCCTGACCAACCGCGTTCTGAAGGACCCCAAACAGCGACGCTTCTTCAAGTCCAACGACGTCTACGAGCTGTTTACCTTATCTAACCCTGACGGGACGCAGGGCACTGAGACCAGCGCTATATTTGCAGGTACACACACACACGTGGTTCCGCCTGTCTTTTCCTATTGGTTTTGTGTCTGTTTTTATTTCCATTCGTTTTTATTTCCACTCATTGTGTAGGTACGGGTTCTGATGTCCAAGCTCCTAAGAAGCCAGTCAGACCAAGGTCTAACCATAGACACTCTGTAACAAATCACAATGTTAGCTCCACTGGAGGTGGAGCCATCCCTTCCCCATCGCCCCGGCCTGGAGACAGGACCACCCCCCTTCGCAGTAACATCTTGCTCAATAAGAACAACAGGCTGACGGACAGCCAGGAAGCCAACCAGGGCGAGGCAGATATTCCTATTGGACAGTCCCAGACAGAATGTGACACACAGCATTCTAGGGAGGAGGGAAGCAATGCTCATATACTCACAGACCCAGACAGAGACCAAAACTCCGTTCTGCCCCACAAACACAGAGACTCACCCGTGACCAGCCCAAATCCACACAAACATTCACACACTGACTCCGTCAGTCCCAGTACACAGAAACACCGAGACAAACACAGTCCACACAAACACAGAGACTCTCAAGGACCCGGCTCCAGTCCCTACAAACACCGGGAGAAGAGGAAGCACTGTGACTCGACAGTAGAAGGACCTAAAAACAAACACGGGAATCAGAAACGGGCCAAGGTCGAGGGTCATCGCATCTCCTACCTGGTGAAGAAGAGGAGCTACAAAGGACAAGAGGAGCGCGAGGGGCAGCCGGAAAAACGGGACCAGAGACAGAGCGACGACTATGTACTGGCCAAACTCTTCAAGAAGTCGGGTATGTTAATACATGTTTATAAGTAATGAAATATATTTGTTGGTAGTTTATATATCGCCTTAATGCTTATTCATGAAAGTTATTATAAAGTGTTATCGTACTTTTCTTTACGCGTTTCAAGAGATCGGGTACCTCTGCACACAAGGCATTATTTTCCAGGTGACGTTTTGCTGGGCTGAAGGTGAAGCGCTTCGTTTGAACCGTAGAAGATGAACTAGCATGAACCAAACGGTGTTTTTGTGTGTGTTTTTTTGTTTGTGGTGTTTAAAACTTCTTATGGCTGCAGGGGCATTATTGAGTAGATTGGATGAAAGATGCCCAGAGGTGCCCATAGTAAACTGCCTGCCCTTCAGTCCCAGTTGCTAATATATGCATATTATTATTAGTATTGGATAGAAAACACTCTGAAGTTTCTAAAACTGTTTGAATGATGTCTGTGAGTATAACAGAACTCATATAGCAGGCAAAAACATGAGAAAAAATCCAAACAGGAAGTGGGAATTCTGAGGTTGGTCGATTTTCAACCACGCCCTTATTGAATAAACAGTGGGATATGGATGAGTTTGCACTTCCTACGGCTTCCACTAGATGTCAACAGTCTGTAGAACCTTGTCTGATGCCTCTACTGTGAAGTGGGGCCGAAGGAGACAGGAATTAGTCAGATCTATCATGACCTGACCATGCTCTGACCATCCGCGTTCACATGAGAGGGAGCTCTGTTCCATCGTACATCTGAAGTCAATGTAATTCTCCGGTTGGAACGTTACTGAAGATTTATGTTAAAAACATTCTAAAGATTGATTCAAAAAATCGTTTGCCATGTTTCTACTGACTGTTAAGGAACTTTTTGACATTTCGTCTGCTTTTAGTCAACGCGCTTCTTGACTTTGGATTTGTTTACCAAACACGTGACAAAAATAGCTATTTGGACATAAATGATGGACATTACCGAACAAAACTAACATTTCTTGTGGGAGTCCTGGTAGTGCATTTCCCGACGAAGGTCAGCAAAGGTAAGTGAAGATTTATAATGCTTTTTATGAGTTTTGTTGACTGCACAATTCGGCGGGTAACTGTATGGCGTGATTTTGTGGCTGAACACTGTTCTCAGATTATTGAATATTGTGCTTTTGCCGTAAAGCTTTTTGAAATCTGACACAGCGGTCGCATTAAGAGCAAGTGTATCTTTAACCACAATTTGTGTTAATGATTTTGTCCTACAATCCCAGGGGAAAGTAAAGCTACACAGTGCATCTTTAACCTTCTTCTCTCGGTCTCTCCTCTCCAGGTATCCACAGTGTGATGCAGCATGACTCCATCATGGAGGCGTCGAACCCAGACTATGTCCTGGTGGAAGCTGAGGCTAACAGAGTAGCTAAAGACGCTTTGAGAGCTCTGAAAGTCTCCAGACAACACTGTAGACTGCCCTACAACCAACCTGCCCCAGCTCCAGCCAGGTACTCACACAGCCTGCGTGTAACACACACACACACACACACACAGCCGAGCCCATACACAGGCTATCACTGTAGACTTTCACATTGAGTGGAGGACTATGGGTATTGTAGTTGAATATGTGTGTGGGTGGTTGTGTGTCTACAGGAAGAGGTTTGGTCAGAAGAAGAATCCTTTGCTGTCTGCTCCTCCTGCTACAGCTGTCCCAGTTCAGGACAAATGCAAGGTAACTACACACCTCAACACCGCTGAGGTAGACAACATATTTGTATTAGGGCACACAAAAGAAAATGTTTTTCACAGGGTGTCTGCTTGTCCTTAAAATGTATTTTTTTAATTAATTTAGCTAAATGAAAGGCCTTTAAAATGTCTTAATGTCAGTTTTCAGTGGTCTTAAAAAATTCAACCGGAGACTACTGTGTTTCCGTTATGTTGTGCAGCTGCTTAATTGTTGCCACCACAGCAAAATAAACAGTATAGTGCATTGTCTTCATAATTCCTCTGATGAAAGTGTCTGTCCTGCCCATGTTCCTGTTTCGCCAGGACCTGCTGCAGTGATAATGAGCGAGCCTTTTTTTACTGCCTTTTCCACTGCCCTTATTTTGAAAAAAAAATTTTTTGGTTCTAGCTATAAGAAAAACACAGCTATCCTGTGTAATATTCAGGGCATAAAATTAACACCCGCCACCTGACAAATGCAGGTAGATTTTGGCGTTGGTGGGTAAGAATGTCAAATTCACCAGCCACGTTGCCGTGTGGTAACTCTCCGGGCTCTACAGTGTGAGCGTTTAATAAAAAAAAGTGTCTGTCTGGGGGGGCTGTGAGCACTGTGCGCTTAAATATTTGTTTTTAGAATTATTTGGCACAGGCATAAAAGTTGGTCTAATGTACTCTGAAGTCTACTAAAGTGAGACTTTGTCCTCGTGTTTCTTGGCAATTTACATTGAAAATCAACCTAGCTTGTGAACAAAACCATGTTTGAGTTTGCTCTCGCTGCTAGCAAAAAGAGACGTTGTTGGCCTTTACTAGTGAAGTTCTCACGGAACATGTGATGACTCCAGCAGCCCTGTTACCAAGGTTACCTTAAAGGGGCAGCTAAAATGTTTTGTGTGATATTTTTGTTCAAATACTCGGGTCACAGAATATGACATTAAATCAAGCAATATACCACATTATTTCTTACTAATAATACTGTTCTTGTTTTAGAAACATTACTAAGCATGCGCATCATTTTTTTGTGTTTCTTTGTGTAGTTATGCCAAAAAACAAGTCAAAGTTGCTGCTAGATTTTTTTTATATCTACCAACCACAGTGGCTGGTATACAAAAAAGTTTGTTTTAGGCCGTGGTAATACTTGTCTCAGTTGAAGAGAGGATGTTCTCAGCTTTGTGCAGGTATATTGTTTTTTATTTCTCAGCTGTCTGTTTTACAACCGAGATATGGATCTGCGATACGGAGCACGCGAAATTAGCATTGTCCATTGCGAGCACATTGGCCTCACTGCGTATTCGGCTATGACAGCGACGTTTTGGGGGGGAATTAATCATTACTTTACTGTTAGATTAAAACACGGTAACTTCCAATGAAAATTCTACTTCGAGGTAGTGATCTAGCTAATGTGTTTTTATTTTCCACCTACCGAGGTGAATTAACACCAAATATAGTAATCTGTGATAGTAGTGCACGTAAAGATGTAGGAAAATCTATTGAACAGAAAATACAGACTTATTTTAACAGTAAAATATAACAATGGACTAATTGTCAACCTAAAATTCATTACAATCAGTGGATTAGGTTGCAGTGCATATCAAAATATCTTGAGTCATGCATTCCTGCCTAGATTTAAGAAGTTATTTGTATACCATCTCAGTAGTCTATTGCACTTCTTTATTAAAGCACTATGAATGCCATCAGAAGGTGATTCGCCTACACATTATTTTTCTATTAGTGACGGTGGAAATGGACATTTGTGTTTCTTATTGGACACATCCAGGTAGTCCCTCCGTGTTTCGGTCTGTTTTCTTCTGTTAGGTGCCTAATGAACATGACCCTGCTGAAACATATAGTCAGATATTCCTCTGTTCTTCATTATTCTGTTCTCTGTTGTAACCCAGTGTGTCTGCTTTATCTGTGTAGGACGCTGCCATCATCAAGAAAACCATCGCTAGGAAACCCATCCCGGGGGTTCACTTCAGTGGAGAAGGGGTAGAGGTGGGAGGCTCTTCCTCTACTACGGCCCCCCTCTCTTCCTCCACTCTACTGGCCCGCATGAAAGCTAGGAACCACCTCAGCCTGCCCCAGAGAGAAGGGGATGAAGGAGGAGAGGAAGAGGGGGGTGCGCGTACCCCCTCAGGCCCTCCTGCCCCCCCTACGGAACACGATGAGCTCCTGGTGGAGCTGAGAAACTTTGTGGCATTCCAGGGAGCTGTGGATGGACAGGCCAGCACCAAGGAGGTCCTGGACCACTTCACCCCCAGACTGACCCAGACCCAGACCCCTGTCTTCAGAGAACTACTCCGAAACATCTGTAACTTCCACAGGGCAAAGGGGCAGGAGGGGACGTGGAGACTTAAACCTGACTACAGATAATGGGAGTAGGGAGAAGGGGAGAGGAGACTCACATCTGACTACTTGCAGAGGAGGAGAAGTCTGGGTTGATGGAGAGGAACTTGAGGCTCAAAAAAAACATTTGACTGAGGGCGAGGAGATGGGAAAGAGAGCACAGAGAGGGAGAAGGGGACCTGAGTTACTGTAGTAGTTGGGTTGAGGGGGTGCTATTAATGAAAATGTCTTATTATTTTTGTTTGTTTTGTTGTTTATACCTGGGATCTACTTGAATTCAGACATTTTACATGTAACTGACATTGTAACTGGAAATTGATTACTGTTATTGTGGCGGCAGGAAATTATGCAGATGTTTTTAATTCAAAATAAGAGTCCCCCTACAAAGACACGTTAAACTTGGAATATGCCGTACAACTGTTTTTCACAGTATTGCAACCACCTTTTAAGAAAATGTCTTGATCATTTTTATTTTTAACCCCATAGAGACGATTTTCACGTCTTAATCCGCCGATGTCGCACTTCCGCATCTGCGGTGAAAGGTGGCAGAGCTAGAGCTGTGTTTGTCAGACCATGAGACATTCCAAAATATCGGTCTTCTCACGAAAATGTCTGTAGCGTCCGAACGGCTTACAAACTGTTACCCCTATATGGAAAGATGAAACTCACGAACACGATGTTGTGCTCTACGACTCCCACAAGCGTTTTGGGACTCGTTTGAAGTCAGTACAGCTGATCTGCCAACTTCTGGCTGTAGCGTCTGAACAGTTTGGGCTACACGCTAATATCTCTCACGAACACGTACACTACCGTTAAAAAGTTTGGGGTCACTTAGAAATGTCCTTGTTTTTGAAAGAAAAGCAACAAAAAAAATTGTACATTAAAATAATACAGAAAATCAGGGTAATTACTATTGTAGCTGGAAACGGCTGATTTATTTTATGGAATATCTACATAGGCCCATTATCAGAAACCATCACTCCTGTGTTCCAATGGCACGTTGTGTTAGCTAATCCAAGTTTGTCATTTTAAAAGGCTAATTGATCATTAGAAAACCCTTTTGCAATTATGTTAGCCCAGCTGAAAACTGTTGTTCTGATTTAAAGAAGCAATCAAACTGGCCTCCTTTAGACTAGTTAAGTATCTGGAGCATCAGCATTTATGGGTTCGATTACAGGCCAGAAACAAAGACCTTTCTTCTGAAACTCAGTCTCTTCTTGTTCTGAGAAATAAAGGCTATTCCATGGGAGAAATTGCCAAGAAACTGAAGATCTCGTACAACGCTGTGTACTACTCCCTCCACAGAACAGCGCAAACTGGCTCTAACCAGAATAGAGAGAGTGGGAGGCCCCGGTGCGCAACTGTGCAAGAGGACAAGTACATTAGTGTCTAGTTTGAGAAACTGATGCCTCACAAGTCCTCAACTGGAAGCTTCATTAAATAGTACCCGCAAAACACCAGTCTCAACGTCAACAGTGAAGAGGTGACTTTGCTGAGAACGCTACCTGCCCACATGCATAGTGCCAACTGTAAAGTTTGCTGGAGGAGGAATAATGGTCTGGGGCTGTTTTTCATGGTTCAGGCTAGTCCCCTTAGTTCCAGTGAAGGGAAATCGTAACGCTACAGCATGCAATGGCATAGACGATTCTGTGCTTTTTACTTTTTGGCAACAGTTTGGGGATAGCCCTTTCCTGTTTCAGCATGACAATAAAATAAAACTTTATCGTCCATCCAGGATGGACATTTTCCTTTGGCATCACCTTCATTAAAATAATCACATACACATACATTCTCACATCATACACATTTAAACCAGTCAGTCCATCATGTTGCATACAGTAACAACATAGAGGACATTAATTCACTCACAAATGACCACTGTCCTAACTGCACTCGATAGTTAAGTACATATACCGATACAATTTACTTTGCATTTAGTAGTTCAACAGCACAAAGAATGAATGAATGTTTCTTGGCTGCCCCTGTGCACAAAGCGAAGTCAATACAGAAATGGTTTGTCGAGATCCGTGTGGAAGAACTTGACTGGCCTGCACAGAGCCCTGACCTCAACCCCATCGAACACCTTTTGGATGAGTTGGAACGCCGACTGCGAGCCAGGCCTAATCGCCCAACATCAGTGCCCGACCTCACTAATGCTCTTGTGTCTGAATGGAAGCAAGTCCCCGCAGCAATGTTCCAACATCTAGTGGAAAGCCTCCCCAGAAGAGTGGAGGCTGTTATAGCAGCAAAGAGGAGACCAACTCCATATTAATGCCCATGATTTTGGAATGAGATGTTTGACCAGCATACTTTTGGCCATGTAGTGTATTTATACCAGCATTTCCTTAGAAAGTTTACACCAACACTGGTATGTTGAAAGCTATACGTAAAGAAATACACTTTTAGTAAAATACAAATATATGTAATTGGATTACTTGTCTACACAACTTAAGTTAGTCTATTGAGCTGAGCAATGGGTTTAATAAAGAGTGCTGGTGAGTCCTTACTCCACCCACTCCATTCACTGCAATGCAATACACCGCATATGAGTTACATATTGGCATATAGAGAAAAAATATAATGCCACTGTAAAAGTGGAGTAGGGATTACTCAATATGGTCTGTAGAATCTAAATAGGGTTTTATTTCTTGGGGGACTGAGTCTACATACCCAGACAGCATTTTTACTCCACCCATTCCAATAGTCCCAACACAATACACTGTAGGCCTATAAATTACATATTGGCTTAGAGGGGGGGGGAAAGACTGCCGATGTTCATTGTGTCCAATGGAATGGGTGTAGTAAAATGCCAGCAACACTCCATATTATTCAATGCCCGTGAAATTATTCCATACAGATTCTACAGACCCTACTGAGTACTCCCAACCCCACTTTTACATTGGCACAAAATATATTTTTTTCACTTTAAGACCAATATTGTCAACATACCAGTCTGAACATTGTATTTTTCAAGTAGCCTTAAAATAATGTTTTAAACATTTAACAAATATTCCATACATTCTTTCTTGCATTTGAAGCACAATAAAAATTGACCTTGATTAAAATGTCATATCTTTTGAATGAGGATCCATCCACCTTGCAATGTTTTGAAATGCGTGCTTTAATTTAGGTTACTTCATTACCATAGGAAAGTGATGTCATCCTTAGTGCTGTTTGCAGGATAGTAATCAGAGATTGACTCTAGGGAAAATACAAAATACATGGAGTGTACAAAACATTTGGAACACCTTCCTAATATTGAGTTGCACGTCCTTTTGCCCTCAGAACAGCCTCAATTCGTCGGGACATGGACTCTACAAGGTGTCGAAAGCATTCCACAGGGATGCAATCCTAGCTTTGTGGCATGGGGCATTATCGTGCTGAAAAAAATCCATTCGAAAATTGATACACTGCTGCCATGAAGGGATACACCTGATTCAGATATCCTGAAATGTTGCTCCACTTTTACCAAGGGGCCCATTGTGTGCAATGTTGACACGTGGCATAATGGATGCATGTACTCGTTTTCTCCATACCCTAGTCCTCCCATCAGCATGAAATGTCAGGAACCGGATTCATCAGACCATGCAATGTTTTCCAATTCTCCAGTATCCAGTCTTTTTGTTCCTTAGCCCACTGCAGCCGCAACTCTATAAGGTTGTCGGCGGTGACACGAATTGGGTAGAAATGACGAGTTGTGCATTATTTTATTGGCCTTGGGGATCCAATGTTGTACTGGACTGTCAGTTGACTAACTGCAGCCCGCCCGTCTGTTGCGCTGCACAATTCGTGTCAACCTTCTTTTGTCCTCTTTCCTCTATGACCCGTTTTAGACCACTGGCCTGCCATTGGCTGGATGTCCTTTGGGTGGTGGACCATTCTTGATACACACAGGAAACGGTTGAGCGTGAACAACTCAGCAGCGTTGCTGGTGCTCCTGGCACCTACTAACATACCGCGTTCAAAAGCACTTAAATACTTTGTCTTGCCCATTCACCTTCTGAATGGCACACACACAATCCGTGTCTCAATTGTCTTGAGGCTGACATTTTTTTTTACCTGTCTCCTCCCATTCATCTACATTGATTTGAAGTGGATTTAAGGGGTAACATCAATAAGGGATCATTGCTTTCACCTGATCAGTCTCTCATGGAAAGAACAGGTGTACCAAATGTTTTGTACACTCAGTGTATATTAGTAATATAATGGATATTTGTGGTATTACACATTGCTATGTTGAGGTCGGATTTTGCAATATTACAAAATTAATATTTGTGCTGATCTTGGGACAAATAATATTGAAAAAGTTGATGCGTTCATTCACACATTTTCTTGGGCGTATCAAGAGGGGAGGTCAAATGAAATGCTATCCTATACTATCTTCTCTCGTATCGACCAAAGATGTAACGACTTGATTTTTCCTGTTTTTTTTAATGCTGTTGAACAACTTGATTTTCTAAAACCATGGAGAGATTGTGGTGAAATATTGCGACATTGTAATAACTGACGTCGTAATCAAACCTGATCTACCTCAATACCACAAGAAGCTGCTGAGGGGAGGACGGCTCATAATAATGGCCGGAATGGAGTGAGTGGAATGGTGTCAACCACATGGAAACCATGTTTTTGATGTGCTTGATACCATTCCTTTGATTCAGTTCCAGCCATTAGTATGAGCCCGTCCTCCCCAATTAAGGTGCCACTGGCCGCCTGTGCTCTATACCCAGCATAGTCTCATAGGCTAGACGTAACATAGTAAAAGTAAATCTGGGACAAGCAAATTAGTGCTATAGTTTTGTTTGGTATGGTTACATTAAACAGAAGGTGAATTAAGGCCAAAACTAAAGTTGGGTGAGCGTGTAACTCAAACAAATAGCAGCCCAAAGGTTGCGTGTTCTAATATTATCACGTACAACTTTAGCATTTTAGCTAATTAGCAACTTTAATATATCATACAAATTGTAATTCATAACATACCATATGAAATGGATGATGGACATCGACAAATTAATACATACCAATACGAAACATAACATATCATACCAATTGCAGTGTCCCGGATTTACATTTACTTTGTTTTGCCTACACCCAAGTCCAAGTTGCTATATCTGTCAGTTGTGTAGATAGAAATGCGTAGATGCCAGCTTTTCTAGACACAAGACATGACTGCATTTCATAATGAAGGAATAAATCTTCCATAAAATCTAGTGTACAGTGTATTTATTTGTTAATAAGTCTATGGAGATCCCAATGTTTTTTCTAATTGTACAATGCCAACCACATACTCTGTTTCTACTCTGTAGAAAATATTTATTCATAATTTACCTTCAGTTCTCTTTCAAAATAGCTTTTCTTTCAAATCAGTTCATCCCCCTTTCTACTACACTCACGAGCAGTAGCAGCTCACAGGGGCTTTCTTAAATCACACCTGCCTTTTTACAACCGCTGAGCAATGACTTTACCCAACGTCTATTAACCTATATTAATTATTATGAACAGTGCATTTGACTATCAACGGTAGAAACATTAAACAAAGCTTTTTTCGTGTCGGTATAAATGGGAGAAATATATTGATTTGTCCAAAATGGAATCAGATTGACCGCTTCAGTTATTTTGAGCTGAAAAAAATTAAAGCATGCACCATTATACATTACTTTAGGATTTTATTTTGGAGAATAGCTTTTCCTGTGTACCAAATGAAGCTCGGCGAAAACCTATGGCCCAATTCTGAAACAATAAGTAGACTTGCGCAACTATACTGAACAAAAACATAAATGTAAAGTGTTGGTCCCATGTTTCATGAACTGAAATAAAAGATCCCAGAAGTTTTCCATATGCACAAATAGCTTATTTCTCGCAAATTTGGTGCGCAAATTTGATTACATCCCTGTTACTGAGCATTTCTCCTTTGCTAAAATAATCCATCCCTCTGACAGGTCTGACATTTTAAGAAGCTGATTAAACAGCATGATCAATACACAGGTGCACCTTGTGCTGATTACAATAAAAGGTCACTCTGAACTGCACATCACAACATTTGTTACACATCACAATGCAACAGATGTCAAGTTTTGAGGGAGCATGCAATTGGCATGCTGACTGCAGGAATGCCCACCAGAGCTGTTGCCAGAGAATTGAATGTTAATTTCTCTACCATAAGCCGCTTCAACGTCATTTTAGAGAATTTGGCAGTACTGGACTCACATCCGTAGACCACGGGTAACGTGTAGCTAGAAAGTGTGCCATTAATCAACAATCAACAAGCTGATCAACTCTATGCGAAGGTGTGTTGCGCTGCATGGGGCTAATTGTGTTCACACCAGATACTGACTGATTTCCCTATTTGAACTATCTCAGTATAATGTTTGAAATTGTTGCATTTCTATTTTTGAGAGTGAGAGTTATGCTAATAACCATTCTGATTTAAATGTTCTATTCGTGACCATAAATTCATATGAAGTTAGTAAATTATTTTCTGATAGTCTACTTTTTTGCTCCTGGGTTCTAGAACAAGTTAAAAACATCATGGAATAGTCTTCCAGTCATTGCCCTAATGCTAGTTAGCATTGGCTCCCAGAACTACCACTAATTTCCTTCATACTGCAGGCAGAGACATTAACATGGTATCCAGGTGTTCATCTGAGTCTGGGTATGTAAAACTAGGGCTTAAACGCAGGGAAACTCGCAGTATCCTTGGCTTGCACACATCACAATGAATGTGGTTCTGGCATTATTCAGCCGCCAATCATCTAGCACGCTGTGTTTTAGGGACCACCTGCTTGCTGTAAGCCGTCATTTTTCACGCGATTCTACATGTAAAATCGTTTGGCACTCAGTTCGCAAATAATGTTCAGAGGGGCTAACTAGCCTACTCTTTGCCAGAAAACGCTATTGTTGGGTTTGAGCCCTACTGTAAGTGAGTGACTGAGAGAAAGCTGCAGTTTACACTGACAGACTTCACATGATAAAGAGGGTCGTTTCTGACACACACACACACACACACACACAGAGATTAAATATCTCTATACTATTAGAAAAAAACAATTCTAAGAGTAATACACTTGATTTCAATTTTCTCCTTCCCTTTAGTCGGAAGTCGTAATAACAACTTTATTTTCAGCAGTGCATAAATTAATTACATGCATTTAATAACCAAAATATCATTATTATTCCCCCTTTTAATATAATAAATGCTGCACACAGGGGATGCACTTAATAGCGCATGGGCCGTAACTGCCCATTACCCGACTGTAACGATATTACAGACCCAATTACCTGCCATTAGACCGGCTTCTCTACCTTATGTGCGTTGATCCAATCCCACCCTCCTCTTTCAAATTTCAGGTGCAGTTTGGAGCCTCATTTCGTCTCTCCATGGAGACTCCAGCGTCTGTGCTGTGATGTCCCAGATGCGCTTTAAAACTAATTGAAATGGTCCCGTGGTATATCGTTTATCGGTGGAAGCGATATAAATCGTGGGACCCCTTGCTGTGAAGAAAATCAAAATTCTGGCCATTGTGAATGTTATGATATGCGCAGCCCGTTGTAAAGTGGACCCGGTAACCCACCTAAGGAGCAATTAACGGCCTGGCAGTCAATCTCAAACCCAACAGAAGTCATCTTAGATTTTTAATATAGAAGCAACCAAATAAAGAATGTGTGTGTGTGTGTGTGTGTGTGTGTGTGTGTGTGTGTGTGTGTGTGTGTGTGTGTGTGTGTGTGTGTGTGTGTGTGTGTTTATGGTCAGGGAATAACCACTGACATAACAGCAGAATATTCTGCCGGGGAAAATATTTGAATTCTCAGATACCTGGGAGAGTTGATGTTTCTCTCACACACACAGAGAGAGAGTGAGGGAAAGAGGCCCACTCACAGTGAGAAGACAAAGCCGCTGTAATCCGATTAGAACCAATTAAGCGTGAGATTCTAAAAGCAGCAAGAGCTGAAAGCCTCAACTCGCCGAAGACATCTGGACACTCCCAGAAAGAGAAAGGCAGAGTAGATAAACTCAGATAGGGATGGTGTGGGGGAAAGAGGGGAGTGAGTAAGAGAGGTTGTAGAGAGAGATAGTGACTGTTAAAGTGGATTTGCCGGTCCCTCAGACATACAGGAAACTCTTCGCGTCCTCAGCATCCTCTCCTCCTCACGCCCTGGACCAGCACAAGACAAATACACAGCAGGTATGACAGACAGATGGAATATCTATCATATATCTACCATATTCTATCAGACAGGCTACATGTTTCGTATAATTTACTACAATTTATTACTTTTTTTTTGCAAGAGACATGTAGGCATTATTTCTGATGTGTCTCTTTAAAACATTTGGTGAGCGCTGCCCTGTCCCATCCTTATGGACAAATTTGATGAGGATTCTCCTCCGCTAATAACTTTGGTGTGAGCACATTGCATGCTATTTCATGTTTTATTCCAATGTTTTATAGCCCAGTGATTTGGTTTGTTACGCAAATTACTTATTGTTCGTTAATTTCGGACGAATAGTAGGGAATTTTGCGGAGGTTTTTTTCTTTTCTATTTTGTCAATAATATGAACATTGTAATAATTACAAATGACTAGGCTTAAAATTGTTTTATTTTGGCCCGTTCCACTGTCAAATATTGACTCGTTATTCTCTGATTTGCGACTGAAATGATTTGATTTCTTTTCAGATTTCTCAGGGACATCGGGCTTTCGTACACAGCTCCATAGATAAACAAAGCCCATAAAACCATCATGTTTTACTTTCATTGTCCCCCTCAGCTGGATGGAGAATGCTGTCGGACTAATAATACGTGTAAGTAGACCATAGCCTAATGCTGCAACTTTTGGGACCGCTTCTCCATAGATGGGCTAGAATGTGTTGACAGTTTTGATTTGGAAATACTAAATGTAGGCTACATCAGCCTATAACTTCTATTTCCTTGCAATTGAGCTCAAATATTTTCAGCTTGACGCTAGCTCGGAATTTGCTGTAAGAAGAGTGGTTTAAGGGTTATGACTCGTGACAACTGTAAACGTCTGAATAACATATTTGTATCCACTTTATTTCATTGTGGCAAATAACGTATGTGTGTATTTATGTGTTAGCATCATTTCGTGTAAAATACTATACAATATATATATTTATGTATATATATTACCGCATGTTCCATAAATGTTTTAAGCGGTTGTCGCAAGTTAATGCTTGCCTCTTAAGATTATACTTGTTTTTGAAAAAGCATGTTTAAATAGCGTATTTTTGTTTGTTTTATGAACCCACCCGTTTGAAGTGTGTGTGTGTGTGTGTGTGTGTGTGTGTGTGTGTGTGTGTGTGTGTGTGTGTGTGTGTGTGTGTGTGTGTGTGTGTGTGTGTGTGTGTGTGTGTGTGTGATGTTAGCCCCGGGGCTGAGGCGGGTGTGTTGTCCCGTCTGCGGCCACAGATGTTGGGTGTCATGCCTCTCAGACCGGGACATCAATGTTTCATGGCTCTAATAAGAGGAATATACAAGCAGATTATAGTCCGTTTCAATGGGAAAACCTATTTACTGACATCCTAAAAAATGAACTCCTGCTTGATCCCTTCGTTTTGATGTTTTCGCTGTAAAAATATGTTGCAAGGTGTTTCTATGTCAGGTTTTGACTGAAAACAAACACAAATGTATTGCATTTATTTATATAAACAAGTGTTTTTATTGAAACATTTCTTCGATGACTTATGTTTTCAGTAAACACCAACGGGTTTGCCAACCATGCGTCAGCAGGTGATTTTGATGACGGCTTTCTGCGGAGAAAACAACGTAGAAATAGAACAACATTTACTCTACAACAGGTAGCTAGCTATCAATTATAAAACTCTGGACTGCTTAAAAATATCACTCTGTACATTGGTTATAACGAATTTAATCTAATGTGAGCAAAACCATGCATTAGGCTAGCTAGTTTATACAAATGTAGGCCTCATATTTCCATAATATTGTTGATAACGATTATTATAATGATGCTTCTCATTATTTCCGCCATAATAATAAAATGTAACCTATCACTTCCTTATTACTTGAACTTATTCTAGTTAATAGCATTTTTTTGCCTAGTTACGCTATTCATAGGCCAATATATAGGCCTATCGCTTCTGAAAGTAGGCTACTTACCAAAACAGGTATTTTGTAGATGTTGTATATTTCGTTCGAAAACCAACACACCAACATAAATATACCATGTTGTGTAGTGTCATGAATAATAAACTCACGTAACTTTAAAACTCTTAATCTAATATTTCTCTCATTCTCAGTTGGAAGCTTTGGAGGCTGTTTTCGCGCAGACTCACTACCCGGATGTTTTCACGCGCGAGGAACTGGCCATGAAGATCAACCTGACGGAGGCGCGTGTCCAGGTGAACACGCACGCTCACGCACACACAGGAATGAAGCAGTGGGCTCTGAGCACGTTTGACCAGAGAGGGTAAATTAAGGCACTCTGTCATTCTCCCGATGCTCTTTAATAACATCAACATAATGGTGAATATTAGATCAGGTTGATTAATCGGTCATTCATAATTAACCAGTGATAATGTTCTTCACTAATTTGTCCGCGTCTCAAAACAAAGGCACATAAAAAATACATCATACATGTGCGTCCTTTTCCGCAGCTCAGAAAAAAAAGCTAAAAGGGATGCTTTTAAAAGAGGGTAGTAGATACAAATGTTAATTAAGACAGCATTAAATACGCGCTCACACACACACACCCCTTTACATTGTTATTATTATTTTGGGGCAATTTATCACTGCCCTGCCCTCCACATATGTGTGGTTATAAATGTGGCCAGTTGTAATTCAATTCAGTGTGTCCTGTATGTAATTTTCTGCATTCCAGATTTGCTTTTGGGTTTTGTTGTGAGCGCAGATCTAATTGTAGGAAATATAATAGTTAGGCTTTGCTTCCCCTGGGTCATCTTACTATTGCTTAAAGCCGACAGCGCGCGGGATAATGGAATCCCGAGCTGTAAATTAGGGATTGTAAACAAATTATTCCGCTCTAATCCGATTACAGCATTCCTATTATTAAATCTGGACATGAATCGGCTGCAGCATGCAGGGATATTAAACTTACATTATTATTAGAAAATAAATGTCCTTTCTGTTGTAGTGTTGTTGGCCCGTCTTTATTGTATCGTGTCAATGGGTTTCCCTCTCCTTAAAGCAGGTGCCAAATGGAGATTAATGTAGCAATTACCAGCCATTCAGAGAGACGGGATCACGACTCTTTAGCTGTAAGGTGCAGGGGTGAGATAGCCTGCCTCACAATCACAACAAGCCGCTGTATTGTTTTCCTGACACTAAACTAAACTGTTGTCCTTTTTTCGTACATTGACTGAATGGGATTCGTTTTTTTGGTTGTTGACGTCCTTGTACCTAGGCTTTTGCACAATGGTGACTGTTCTGCCCCGCACAGTTGCTCCACCCCATTCCATTCACACACATCATGATTAATGCGTGTGGGAGTGCAGTCTTAATCGAATCTGATGTTGTCAAACAATCACTAAATAGGGGAATAAACGACTTCATCACAGCTCTCTCTCTAAAGCGCCCTGACTGTCAGTGGGAAGTCATTAAAATATGAGAATGAAAAATTGCTCAATTAAATGTTGTTATAGGCAATGACCTTCTTTCAATTAGGATATAGAAGTTGGCAGTATGTGGCGGGCTGGAGACTATGGGTGGGTGAAGTTTGGGAGAAGTCGCAGTGCAAAGTCACTCAGGCAGAGAGCTTCGGTCTGACACACACGCACACACACACACACACACACACACACACACACACACACACACACACACACACACACACACACACACACACACACACACACACACACACACACACATCTTTATATTTATATTATCATGATCTAAAAATGACATATCCTTTTGATGAATTTGATGACAAGACACAATAGACCCTGTCCATATTTCGGTGATGAGACATGGTTCATGAAATCTATCTGTTTTCTGACCAACTCGATCTTACCTTCTGCTCCTGTGTGCATAACTACAAAGATGCTGGTCTGGGTTTGTAATATGCCAATATACATCACAAAAGCAGGCACTCATTGGACTACTTTAGATAGTACACGGGAGAGAGATTGCATGGCGCAACAGTGAGTTTTTAACCTCCTCTCCTCTCCTCCTGTTTAGGTGTGGTTCCAGAATCGCAGGGCCAAGTGGAGAAAGACAGAGAGAGGGAGTACAGACCCTGACGGAGGGAAGGAGCAGATGAACGAGGGAGGCACTCCTCCGTCCAGGAGTCTGAACTCCCAGTCTCCTGTGGATCAGAGCAGGAAACAGAAGGAACCTTTGGAGATGCAGCAGAGGTAAGAGGACAGGGACAAGGACATAGGTGCATGAAGACAGGGTTGGCTGTGTAGCCTAGCATAGAGTTTGTGGGGAGCCTTCCCCTCCAGAGTTAGGCCTCTTCTTTTCCCATTGGCCAGTGACGTTGAAGCTGTCCATTGTCGTGTGGTGCTGAATGTCTCGAATTTGGGATTCTGATTTAGCAACAGTCCAGTGTGCTTAAAACCCTCTCTCCCAGTGGCCAGTAACATTACAGCCGCTGTCCACTGTTATGTGGTGCTGAAAAGCAGATCACAGGGTTCTGCTCTGTGGTGCTGAAGTCTCAGACCAGCCACTATTTGCTTGTTGTTTACTTCGGGACCTTCCACATGTGATTCAGTCACCACAAATGTTAACCCACTCCTCTTCCCCTCCTCTAACCCCTCTTACCCCCCTCACTCCTCTTCACTTTCCTTCAGTTGCAGGATAACCATAATCTCTCATCTCCTCTCGGAGTCATTTTAAACTAACCACCCTTCTCTCTCTGACCTCCAGTATAAACCGAGCGGTGGGTCCTGGTGGACCGTTCTTCCCCTCCTGTCTACCAGGAACCCTCCTGAACTCGGCCACCTATGCCCAGGCTCTGTCACATGTTGCCACAATGAAGGGTAAGTTAACACAGCTAACAGTTAACATAGCTAACACACTTGATGGTTAGAGGAGGAGGGTGATGATTACGATAGTGATGATGGACATACTCTGCTGTAAAACAATATCCTGACCCTGTGTGTGTGTGTGTGTGTGTGTCTTACCAGGAGGTGGTCTGTGCTCATGCTGTGTTCCTGACCCCATGGGCCTGTCCTTCTTGCCCCCCTATGGATGTCAGGGCAACCGTACGGCCAGTGTGGCGGCCCTGCGGATGAAGGCCCGGGAGCACTCCGAGGCCGTGCTACAGTCAGCCAACCTGCTGGGGGCCGGCCATGGGCATGGGACTGGAGTAGGAGGCATGTCGGTGCTTGGGGTGTCTGGGGCTGGGTTGACGAGGCCCGGGATGGGCCCTGCCCTGGGAGTAGTATCTGGATCAGTGTTGGGCGTCTCTGGAGCCGTGGGGAGAGGCTCCAGAGACGAGGCTCCCAGCCCAGGCTCCAAGACCCTGACTCAGGGTACCGGGTCTGACAAACACCCCCTCTGCCCCAAGGAACCACTGGAGAAAAAGTGAGTGTGTCTGTGTCACTGCCCAGAGGAGACAGACGTACAGACAGTGTGGATGTACAGACGGAAGGACTGGGACTTAAAACTCCTGTGGTGTGAATGTGCCTACTGTTACTATCCCTCTACCTACTCCTCCTAAAGCACAACTATGGACCTAGTCCTATTACTACTGGAGCAGGGAGAGGAGTGGTTACCCAGATATCATACTCTATGGATTCAACTATCAAGATATTGTATGAATGTGATTTATTTATTGTGGGTGAATATTGCTGAATATCGCGGGGCCGTTGTGGTCCCCTTATAAGCACACATACTGTACGTAGCTCATGGACTCTACATGGACTCTGAATAAACTGTGTGTGATGGAGACTACCACCCTGGCTAATAATGTGAATCTGAGGCATTTCCCCTTCTCTCTCATCTTGGCTACACGCTCTCCCGTGTGTATTAGGCTATTGTGTTACAGAAAGTCACCAGACAATGTGACATGTTATGTTCCTCTTTTCTTTTTTTTCTTAAACACATGTAAAACACAATGTGAAATATTGACACTTCTATAGTTTTCACTAGAGTCATGGTCATCGGTGTTCAGGTTTTTAAGCCAGCGACCAGAGAGAACGCTAGCTACTGATTTATTTATGTCTCGTTTAACTGACAGTGGCAGTGTACATGAATCAACGTATTTGCTTTTACATCGATGTTAAAGTGCCACAGTTGAAGCTAATGTTGCCCTGTGGTCCCTTGGCTACGCTAACAGGGTAGGCTAACAGATATGATGACACAACAGTGGTGTTGATATCAGGGCTTTTGCTAATAGCAGTCTGTTAGCACGTCCGTGGCGTTACTAGCGCTAGCCGACCCTGGATCACTTTAGTCCTGTTGTGACATGTTCTCTAAAACAATTAAAGATGTAGTCTCTCCTGTTGCCTACCGCCACGGCCATCTGCTCCTATCCATTATTCATCAGTTTCCCTTAAAGCTGGAGAAACTAGAGAACGCCACTCATAACCTCCTCTCTCTCTCGCTCGAGACGCATCGCCAGGTTACAATAGCCCATTAAACACGATACATGCTATTTATTAATACTAAAATGTATATTTACAAAACGATAGGCCTTTAAACCCAGAGGCTCCTTCATGGTTCATCAGTGATTGTTGATTTATTAGTTTAGCCTGTAAAAAAAATATTAAACCTCTTTTCTGTGTTGTCTTTCACCAGATCGGCTAATAAGACATAAACCAATCAGATTGAGAATACTTAATCGTAGGAAGAGAGAGTACACAGAGACCAGGATTTAGGCTGATTCAATTTGAGTCCTTGAGGATTTTCAGGAAATTACTTTTGATAATCAATAACACAATTAAGTCAACTACACACACATTAGCATGAATAATTGATGGTGAATTATGTATTACCACAAAGTACTGGGTTAATAATTAATGATGAGGGAGACACCCCGGTGACATGGAGGAGGGAGATAATGTCAGAAGTCCTGGCTCGAGCACTCACACTCTTTTATTCTCTCTATTCTTCTCTCTTTCTCTCCCTCTATTTCTCTTGTTCTCGATCTATTTGTCTCTATATTTCCCCCTGTATCTTCTTTTTCTTTCCCCCTCTTCATCTGTCTCCTCTCTCTTCTCTATCGCTCTCGTCTTTCACAATGGAATGTTCTGCATGCTGTGCATAGTTCACATATATTAATAAAGTGAAGACTTAATTGGATCTTTGAGTCGTCGAGTTCTATTGTTATGGAGTGAAGACTTCGTTGAAACTTTGAGTCACTGGGTTATATTGTTAGTGTGTTGATATCAGCAAGACCACTCGTGATCTGTGGAGGCTGCTGCTTCTTCTTCTATCTTTATGGGTTATTTTGTTCTACGCTCTTTAAACAAGACAAGCAACATCTTCTATGAAACAAATAGCCGTGCATGTAGTTTGAGTTTGCATGATTATGCTCTAAAATCGGAGTAAATTGCGATGCTTCTATCTAAAACCTTGGACCATTATTTAGTGATTGAGTTTTCCAAACCACTCATGTAACATTGATATCTTGGCCAGATTCGTGTAGTGAGGAAAGGCAAGTTCAACAAATTATTTGTATTTTTGCATTACGCCAGTATTGTTTTCTTTTTCAGAATATAAAAAAATATGTATACAGTACCAGTCAAAAGTTTGGACACACATACTCATTCAAGGGTTTTTCTTTATTTTGACTATTTTCTACATTATATAATAATAGTGAAGACATCAAAACTATAAAATAACACATAGGGAATCATGTAGTAAACAAAAAAGTGTTAAACAAATCCTTCTTTAAATAATGTAGATTCTTCAAAGTAGTCACCCTTTGCCTTGACAATCGCTTTGTACACTCTTGGCATTCTTTCAACCAGCTTCACCTGGTGCTTTTCCAACAGTCTTGAAGGAGTTCCCACATATGCTGAGCACTTGTTGGCTGCTTTTCCTTCACTCTGCGGTTCAACTCATCCCAAACCATCTCAATTGGGTTGAGGTCTTGCAATTGTGGAGGCCAGGTCATCTGAAGCAGCACTTCATCACTCTCCTTGGTCAAATAGCCCTTACACAGCCTGGAGGTGTGTTGAGTCATTGTCCTGTTGAAAAACAAATGATAGTCCCACTAAGTGCAAACCAGATGGGATGGTGTATCACTGCAGAATGCTGTGGTAGCCATTCTGGTCCAAGTGTGCCTTGAATTCTAAATAAATCACAGACAGTGTCACCAGCAAAGCACCCCCACCTCCTCCATGCTTCATGGTGGGAACCACACATGCAGAGATCATCCGTTCACCTACTCTGCATCTCACAAAGACACGGCAGTTGGAACCAAAAATCTAAACGTTGGACTCATCAGACCAAAGAACAGATTTCCACCGGTCTAATGTCCATTGCTCATGTTTCTTGGTCCAAGCAAGTCTCTTCTTCTTATTGGTCTCCGTAAGTAGTGGTTTCTTTGCAGCAATTTGACTAATTCACGCAGTCTCCTCTGAACAGTTGATGTTGAGATGTGTCTGTTATTTGAACTCTGAAACATTTATTTGGGCTGCAATTTCTGAGGCTGGCAACTGTAATGAACTTATCCTCTGCAGCAGAGGTAACTCTGGGTCTTCCTTTTCTGTGGCGGTCCTTATGAGAGCCAGTTTAATCATAGCGCTTGATGGTTTTTGCGACTGCACTTGAAGAAACATTCAAAGTTGTTGAAATATTACGTATTGACTGACCTTCATTTCTTAAAGTAAAGCTTATTTCAGCTGTTCTTGCCATAATATGGACTTGGTCTTTTACCAAATAGGGCTATATTCTGTATACCACCCCTACCTTGTCACAACACAAGTGATTGGCTCAAATGCATTAAGAAGGAAAGAAATTCCACAAATTAACTTTTAATTAACAAATTAACCTGTTAATTGAAATGCATTCCAGGTGACAACCTCATGAAGCTGGTTCAGAGAATACAAAGAGTGTGCAAAGCTGTCATCAAGGCAAAGGGTGGCTGCTTGTAGAATCTCAAATATAAAATATATTTAGTTTAGCACTTTTTTGGTTACTACATGATTCCATTTGTGTTATTTCATAGTTTTGTGGTCTATACTATTATTCTACAATGTAGAGAATTGTAAAAATAAAGAAAAGTCCTGCAATGAGTAGGTGTGTCCAAACTTTTGACTGGTACTGTATAATATATATAAATATATATATTTAAAAGTATGTGGACACCCCTTAAAATGAGTGGATTTGGCTATTTCAGCCACACCTGTTTCTGACAGGTGTATACAATGGAACACACAGCCATGCAATCTCCATAGACAAACGTTGGCAGTAGAATGGCCTTACTGAAGAGTTCAGTGACTTTCAATGTGGCACCGTCATAGGTCCGTCAAATTTCTGCCCTGCTAGAGCTGTCCCGTTCAACTGTGAGTGCTGCTATTTTGATGTGGAAATGTTTAGGAGCAACAACGGCTCACAAAACGGGACTGCATAAAAATCGTCTGTCTTCAGTTGCAACACACACTACCAAGTTCACACATTTATGGTCATGTAGTGTGTGTGTGTGTGTGTGTGTGTGTGTGTGTGTGTGTGTGTGTGTGTGTGCAGTGCATTCGGAAAGTATTCAGACCCCTTGACTTTACACATTTTGTTACATTACAGCCTTATTTTGAAATGGATTCCACTCATCAAACTACACACAATACCCCATAATGACAAAGCGGAAAAAGTATTTTAGACATTTTTGCAAATGTATTAAAACTAAACAGAAATACCTTATTCACGTACATATTCAACCCTTTGCTATGAGACTCGAAAATGAGCTCAGGTGCATCCTGTTTCCATTGATCATCCTTGAGACCTTGACCTGTGGTGAATTCAGTTGATTGTACATGATTTGGAAAGGCACACACCTGTCTATATAACGTCCCACAGTTGACCATGCATGTCAGAGCAAAAACCAAGTCCTGAGGTCAAAGGAATTGTCCGTAGAGCTCTGAGATTTATTTTTCGAGGTACAGATCTGGGGAAGGGTACCAAAAAATGTCTGCAGCATTGAAGGTCCACAAGAACACAGTGGCCTCCATCATTCTTAAATGGAAGAAGCTTGGACCCACCAAGACTCTTCATAGAGCTGGCCGCCTGGCAAAACTGAGCAATCAGGGGAGAAGGTCAGGGAGGTGATCAAAAACCCGTTGGTCACTCTGACAGAGCTCCAGAGTTCCTCTGTGGAGATGAGAGAACTCTCCAGAAGGACAACCATCTCTGAATCACTCCACCAATCAGGCCTTTATGGTAGAGTGGCCAGACGGAACTCCTCAGTAAAAGCAACATGACAGCCCGCTTGAAATTTGCCAAAAGGCACCCAAAGGACTCTCAGAACATGAGAAACAAGATTCTCTAGTCTAATGAAACCAAGATTGAACTATTTTGCCTGAATGCCAAGTGTCACGTCTGGAGGAAACCTGGCACCATCCCTACTGTGAAGCATGGTAGTGTCAGCATCATGCTGTGGGGATGTTTTTCAGCGACAGGCACTGGTAGACTAGTCAGGATCGAGGGAAAGATGCTCCAGAGCACTCATGACCTCCGACTGGGGAGATTGTTCACCTTACAACAGGACAATGACCCTAAGCACACAGCCAAGACAACACAAGGATGGCTTCGGGACAAGTCTCTGAATGTCCTTGAGTGGCCCAGCCAGAGCCCGGACTTGAACCCGATCGAACATCTCTGGAGAGACCTGAAAATAGCTGTGCAACTACTCCCCCCATCAAACCATGCAAAGCTTGAGAGGATCTACGGAGAATAATGGGAGAAACTCCCCAAATACTATCATGACACAAGGCGAGACCCAGATGCAGACACACGAGGCAGATGGTTGGAGTCTTACAATATTTATTAATCCAATAGGGTAAGGCAAGAGAATGGTCGTGGACAGGCAAAAGGGTTAAAACCATTTTAGAGTCCAAAAGTTACCAGAGGGCAAGCAGAATCAAGGTCAGGGCAGGCAGGATGATCAGGCAGGCGGGAAAAAAGTCCAGATGCAGGCAGGGGTTAAAACCGGGAACACTATCAAGAAGAGAATAGCAAAAGGAGTACGGGAAAAACACGCTGGTTGACTTGACTGACATACAAGATGAACTGGCACAGAGACACAGTGAACACAGGGATAAATACACTGGGGAATGTAAGCGACACCTGGAGGGGTGGAGACAATCACAGGAACAGGTGAAATAGATCAGGGCGTGTCACATACAGGTGTGCCAAGCTTGTGTGCGACGCCCTATTATGGACAGACCTCTTCCCATTTTAGCAACCATTGAGTGTTTTGACCATGAAAGCTTGCTATCTAGGGTTACAACCAGCCGTCTCCTTAACTTGCTCAATAGCCACATTATTCAATAATAGATCTAAATGAGGTTTAGCATTGAGCGAGTGATTTGCCCCCAAAATTATGCTTTTTGTTATTTTGATATTTAGCACCAGCCTATTGCTAGTGTCGTGGAAATTACCAAATTTAAATGAACAGATCTTTACTATAACGGCTAGAGAGGTTACAACAAACGTAATACTCAAAGTACAAGTCTGTTATAAGCTCTAAAGGGATGCTCTCCCTTCAGCACTCTTTATATTCTTGCAAAAACTAGGCATCTCTGCTGTCAGGGTGCAATAGGCTGATCATGACCTTGCATACATTGTTACTTTGGTCCAACGCCTAGAACCTATGTGATCCATTATTTATGTTCTTCTGTCAGTCCCTTCCCTGAGAGCAGTCACAGAACATCCTAACACAATAACGAGAAACAATATGCTACATGTAGTCACGCATTTGCAGAGACAGAGAGGACACTAAACATTTCCACCACACTCCCTCCTTTTATCACCGTATGTGATAACATGTATTTTAATTCTTAACATACATTCAGTCTATCATCAGGAATGTGTTTCGTAAATACTGATTCTTACAGACGAGCCATAACAAAAGGCAAAAATCCACCTTCATATTTTATTATTTTTCCGTTACTCTTTACATTGTAAGGATGTTGTTTTTTAACAACTTAATCTTTAAACCTTCGGGTACTTAATCAAACATGGATACTAACTCATGTTTGCATATTATCATCCATTATAAAGGGAAAGGGGAGTTCCCGGGGAGACAAGTTCTCAGTATCACCTTCTTTAGTAGCATTGAACAGGATAGTTGCTAAGACTCGAGTTGCCATGGATGTACAAATGGTCTTACAACAAGAAAGCAAAATGATCAAACACATTAACCAAAAGATTCCAGCTATCACCCACTGAGCTCTCTAGGAACCCCAAGCTCCATTCAGCCAACCAGTAAACACCCACTCTGATTTCCCGGAATGAGACTTTGCAACAGTGTGAATGTAGTTCGCAAGATCAGTCACATTTGATGACACATCTGGGATAAAAGTGCAGCATTCATCACCAAAGAGAGAACAAGTGCCCCCTTGACAAGCCAATAAGTAGTCAGCTGCCTCCCTGTTTTGCAGGGCCACCTTGCGGAGTGGTTTCACTTCCTCATTCAGTAGCATTTCTAATTTTCGCAACTTTAATAGCCAAATCTTTAATTTGATCTAAGGCACATGCAACTCCATATTGAGGCAGTAAAACACCAGTGAATCGGGAGAAGAAGGTCTGCACCTGATTGACATCTGCAAGGGATCGCTTATTAAAATGAGGGTTCGGCTGACGATAGTGCCTGAACAGAACCTTCAATTCTGTTTCAGTGTTTCCATGGACTCTCATGGCCGGCACCACAAACCCAACAGTACACGCCCCTTCCCAATGAAGTGGTAAACTGTAATAAGCAAATCGGCCACACAACCAATAGGTACCATTTGGGTCTCCTTTCAGTGCGGTACACTTATTGTAAACCGAAATTGTATAACTCACATTTCCTGGTGCTCCTGTAACAGAATCATGTACTACAAGAGAGCAGTTATTGCTACCATTAACCAACATATTACAGTTACAAACATTTCCCCTAACCATCACACACACCCAAATGGTAGACAAGAAGAATTGAGGCTGTAATCGCTGCCGAAGGTGCTTCAACAAAGTACTGAGTAAAGGGCTAGCTGGATTGGACAGGATCTCTGACTGTTTGTCATGTACAGGGGAACTGCACTAAGACCAATCCTTAGAAGACTTGAGTAAGATCAAATCCGTTTTTAGATTTTTCTTTAAAAACAATATATTCAGTGCCTTCGAAAAGTATTCAGAGCCCTTGACTTGTCCCACATTATGTTAGGTTACAGCCTTATTCTAAAATGAATTAAATAATCCCCCCCCCATCAATCTACACACAATACCTCATAATGACAAAGCAAAAACGTATTTTTTTAATGTTACCAAATGTATTTTTAAAAACTGAAATATTACATTTACATAAGTTTTCAGACCTTTTACTCAGACCCTTTACTCAGTACTTTGTTGAAGCACCTTTGGCAGTCAAGGGGTCTGAATACTTTCTGAAGGCACTGTGTATATATATATATTTACACAGTACTGTGAAAAAGTATTTGCCTCTTTCTGATTTTTGCATATTTTTTATTCTGAATGTTATCAGATCTTCAACCAAAACCTGATATTAAATAAAGGGAACCTGAGTGAACAAATAACACGACAATTACATATTTAACTTATTTAATAAACAAAGTTATGCAACACCCAATTCCCCTGTGTGAAAAAAGTCATTGCCCCCTTATACTCAATAACTGGTTATGCGACCTTTAACTGCAATGTATGCAACCAAATGCTTCCTGTAGTTGTTGATCAGTCTCTCACATCACTGTAGAGGAATTTTGGAATGCAGAATTGCTTTAACTCAGCGACATTTGTGGGTTTCCAAGCATGAACTGCTCGTTTCAAGTCTTGCCACAACATCTCAATTGCGATTAGGTCTGAACTTTGACTAAGCCATTCCAAAACTTCACATTTTTAGCTTTTTAACCATTTTCATGTTGACTTGATTGTGTGTTTTGGATCGTTGTCTTGCTGCATGACCCAGCTGCACTTCAGCTCACTGACAGATGGCCTGGCTCAGACCAGATACTCAAACCAGATACTAACTGTGGGCTGCCCTGGAGAAAACACATAATCTGCGAAACCTGGAAAGACTGACAAGTGAATTTCAGTAAGTCAACTTAAAAAAACTGGTTTGAAAAGCTTAGAAAAGGATCCAGAGTCCCAAAAGGGGACTAGGTGGGGGTAGAGAGACCCCATCGTCAACGTTGTCTGTAGGTTTTCAGGGAACACTTTCATAGTTCTGGGAACTATATGGCAGTTCTGGGAACACAATTTGAGGATTTAGAGAATTGTAAGTGATTGATTGGAATGATTTTTGTATGATTGACTAATTTATGGAAAAAGAGAAATTAGTTCCCAGAATGATTGCGTTATGAGTAGAGTAATGCAAATTGATAATGTATAATTAGAAGTAGTCGTGGGGAAAAGTACAAGTAGATGTGAAGACCCAGATTTGGCAAGAAAGGGACCCAGTAAAGTGATGGCAAAGAAATTTGGTAAAGGGGTACTGTGTCCGACAGAAGATTGGACAGCATGGAATGACCCCACGAAAGATGCCGTGAAGTTTGAAGAAGAGGTGAGAGCAATCATTGCCATGTATAACCCGACCACCCGTGAAATTGAGGAAATACTCTGTCGGTGTTTGAAGTTCAAGTGGAACCAGTGTAAGGTAGGTTGGAACAGTGATGCAACCAGAGCCAACCGTGCTGACCAACTTACTGCTGTGTTTGATCATGTAAAGACAACATATCCAAAGAACACAGACCGGCAGAAAATACATTCCACCACGATGAAGGCCGATGAGAGCTTTGAGGACTATCAGGAACGAATGGAGAAGAGCTTCCTCCAGCATCCTGGTCTGACCCCTGACCAAGAACCATATGGCAGCCTGCTGTGCCATGCCAAGGAAGACCACTACATGCATTGGGTGGGAGACAAAGAACCTCGCTGATGTCAAACCTCACAACACTCATGCAGAAAGACAGATCAAGTTGAAGAACTCCAAGGCTGGTGTTAAACTACAAGCTGCACCGTTGATGTTTTTCACTGGAGGAGGAGGATGAGGAGGAGGAAGAGGATACCGTGGAGGTCAAGGACGAGGTTGAGGAGGAAGAGGATACCGTGGAGGTCAAGGACGAGGTTGAGGAGGAGGTAGAGGAAGGGTAAGAGGCAGAGGGCGAGGAGCACAAGGCGCCACTGGAGGGAGAGACTGGAGCTGCTATAACTGTGGCGGGGGTAGAGAGACCCTGTCGGCAACGTCGTCTGTAGGTATTCAGGTAGCACTTACATAGTTCTGGGAACTACATGCAAGTTCTGGGAACACCATTTTAGGATTTAGAGAATAGTAAGTGATTGATTGGAATGATTTTTGTATGACTGATTCATTTACGGATAAAGGGAAATTATTTCCCAGAATGATTGTGTTAGGGGATTCTTTTCTGCCTCAGAACCTGGGCGACATGCCTTAATATAAGGAACAAACTATGAATTATGCTCTGCATCAGAGAAAACGACAGGAAAATGTCAGGCCATCCATCTGTAAGCTAAAGTGCTGCTGGGTCAATCAAGTCTACGTGAATATGGTTAAAAAGCAACATATTTTAAGTTCTGGAAAAGCCTAGTCAAAGTCCAGGCCTAATCTCAATTGAGATGTTGCGGCAGGACTTGAAAAGAGCAGTTAATGCTTGAAAATGGCGCTGAGTTAAAGCAGTTCTGCATGCAAGAATGGGCCAAAATTCCTCTACGGTGATGTGAGAGAACAACTACAGGAAGTGTTTAGTTGTGGCATAACCAGTTATTGAGTTTAAGGGGCAATGACTTTTTCACACAGGGGAAATGGGTGTTGCAAAACTTTGTTAATTAAATGAATAGAATAAGTATACATTTTTGTTGTTATTTGTAAACTCAGGTTCCCTTGATCCAATATTAAGTTGTGGTTGAAGATCTGATTACATTCAGTATTAAAAATATAGAAAATCAGAAAAGGAGCAAATACTTTTTCAAGACACTGTGTGTGTGTGTGTATATATATATATATTATCCAATCAAGCCGAATCAAGGATTATTTGATTAATCATCTCCTAATATAGTAATATGTAAATGTGTGAGTTCCAAAAATCCAATGACATGGCAGCTAATGATAATATTGTGTATAGTTATTATAACAATACTTATATAGTGTATACGTATTATAACAATAGCTATTTTAAGAAATGTACACTGCTTCCCAAAATGGAACATTTATTATATATGTGGCTGACATTGACATACGGTCTAAAACTCACACAAAAGATTCAGACAACACATTTAAATCTCTCCAAATTGAATACAGTACATTTGGAATTGAATCATTAACAAAAACAAAAGATTCCGGGGTTATAATGGTTTCGATCATTTAAGTTTTGTATGGCACCCATAATTCACTGCTTTAATATCCCACAAACAAGTCAAGTTGCTATTGACATCCCCGCTGTGCATGTGGCATCTGTGATAATTCTCTGTCACCTAAAATAAGTCCTGCAGCAGTTTTGTGGAGCATTGTTGTATTAAATGAACTGGAGGGCAGCCAGAAACAGAAAGAGTGAATATGGAGGACAGGCATTTTAACTCTGTTCTACACAGCCATGTTAATGGACTTCTATTGTTGCAGTAATGAAAACATAATACTGAGCTGCAGAAAGAGAGAGATGTCCTGGACTCTTCACACTGAGAGACAACCAGCAGGATAAAGCTTACCGTGGAAACTGATCCGAGGTCAGTTATGTTTTCCCTCCCTAATGCTAACGAACAGGGGGGGAGGGGGCGCATTAAAGCTGATCCTAGATCTGTGTTTATAGGGCTATGCTAACTTCTATCCAACGGCAGAGAGAAACAGTGCAGACAGTATTCAGAGAAGAGACTGAACCTCCACCGTCATCATCACTGCTTTTAATTCCCGCATTAGAAATGATCGATAAGCCAATCAATTAGATCTGTTAGACGCATCGCTGATGGAGGTTATACCAGCATAGCATATTTTAACTCAGCAGAGTAATGCATTTGTCTGTCAGACGTCTGCCAGCTGTAACCACAGGCTGCTGACAGCGACCCAACCACAGGGAGGCACCTGACTCAGCATGGAGAGGACCAGGACCAGCTCTCTGCTCTGGACCAGACTCCTGTCTCATATCAGACTCAGAGATGGCTCACTATTTAACTAGGCAAGTCAGTTAATAACAAATTCTTATTTACAATGACAGCCTACCTCAGCGAAACCCGGACAAAACTGGGCCAATTGTGCACCGCCCTGTGGTACTCCCAATCCCGGCCAGATGTGATGCAGCCTGGATTTGAACCAGGTACTGTAGTGATACCTCTTGCACTAAGATGCAGTGCCTTAGACCACTGCACCACTCAGGAGCCCCAAATCCATCAACATGACCGTCTTGGCCAGGTCTCCTAAACTCAATGGGACGTTATTTAACCTAAAATCAAGGTTCAACCAAAAACATTCTTTCAAATTTTTCTCCCTTGAAAAATGTATTTATTTGATACGCAAAATTAAAAAAAGATATCTCATAGATCGGGGCGGCAGGTGGCCTAGTGGTTAGAGCGTTGGGCCAGTGACCAAAAAGTTGCTGGATTAAATCCCCGAGCTGACATGGTAAACATCTGTCGTTCTGCCCCTGAACAAGGCAATTAACCCACTGTTCCCCCAGTAGGCCGCCATTGTAAATAAGAATTTGTTCTTTAACTGACTTGCCTAGTTAAATAAATAAGTGAAAATGTATGTATTTTTTTCAAGTTTAGGCTTTAGATCAATGATCAAAGTCAGAGCATAGGGTACATCTCAGTATGAGGGCATTTCATCAGTGATATGTATCCCTAGGTTTATACATACACTTAGGTTGGAGTCATTAAAACTCGTTTTTCAACCACTCCACAAATTTCTTGTTAACAAACTATAGTTTTGGCAAGTCGGTTAGGACATCTACTTTGTGCATGACACAAGTAATTTTTCCAACAATTGTTTACAGACAGATTATTTCACTTACAGTTCACTGTATCCCAATTCCAGTGGGTCAGAAGTTTACGTTGACTGTGCCTTTAAACAGCTTGGAAAATTCCAGAAAATTATGTCATGGCTTTAGAAGCTTCTGATAGGCTAATTGACATATTTTGAGTCAATTGGAGGTGTACCTGTGGATGTATTTCAAGGCCTACCTTCAAACTCAGTGCCTTTTTGCTTGACATCATGGGAAAATCAAAAGAAATCAGCCAAGACTTGTAGACCTCCACAGGTCTGGTTCATCATTGGGAGCAATTTCCAAACGCCTGAAGGTACCACATTCATCTGTACAAACAATAGTACACAAGTATAAACAACATGGGACCACGCAGCTGTCATACCTCTCAGGAAGGAGACGCGTTCTGTCTCCTAGAGATGAACGTCCTTTGGTGCGAAAAGTGCAAATCAATCCCAGAACAACAGCAAAGGACCTTGTGAAGATGCTGGAGGAAATAGGTACAAAAGCATCTATATCCACAGTAAAACGAGTCCTATATCGATATAACCTGAAAGGCCGCTCAGCAAGGAAGAAGCCACTGCTCCAAAACCAAAAGAAAAAAGCCAGACTACGGTTTGCAACTGCACATGGGGACAAAGATCGTACCTTTTGGAGAAATGTCCTTTGGTCTGATGAAACAAAAATATAACTGTTTGGCTGTAATGACCATCGTTATGTTTGGAGGAAAAAGGGGTATGCTTGCAAGCTGAAGAACACCATCCCAACCGTGACACACGGGGGTGGCAGCATCATGTTGTGCTTTGCTGCAGGAGGGACTGGTGCACTTCACAAAATATATGGCATCATGAGGGAGGAAAATTATGTTGATATATTGAAGCAGCATCTCAAGATATCAGTCAGGAAGTTAAAGCTTGGTCGCAAATGGGTCTTCCAAATGGACAATGACCCCAAGCATACTTCCAAAGTTGTGGCAAAATGGCTAAAGGACTACAAAGTCAAGGTATTGGACTGGCCATCACAACGCCCTAACCTCAATCCCATAGAAAAGTTGTGGGCAGTACTGAAAAAGCGTGTGCGTGCAAGGCCTACAAACCTGACTCGGTTACACCAGCTCTGTCAGGAGGAATGGGCCAAAATTCACCCAACTTATTGTGGGAAGACTACCTGAAACATTTGACCCAAGTTAAACAATTTAAAGGCAATGCTACCAAATACTAATTGAGTGTATGTAAACTTCTGACCCACTGGGAATGTGATGAAATAAATAAAGCTGAAATCAATCATTCTCTCTACTATTATTCTGACATTTCACATTCTTAAAATAAAGTGGTGATCCTAACTGACCTAAGACAGGGAATTGTTACTCAGAATAAATGTCAGGAATTGTGAAAAACTGAGTTTAAGTATATTTGGCTAAGGTGTATGTAAACTTCCAACTTCAACTGTACATAAATGCACCATAAGAAATGACTGGAGCTTTTTGCAGGGAGGACAGTGTGGGAGGACAGTGTACTGAAAAGGCTACAAAAAGTGTGATTATGAAGGCTCTGGACACCAAATCTACTATTATACTGAAGGAGAAGAGGAACGGAGAAGAGGACCGTGGTTATGTACGTATCACGTCCACTAGGTGGTATCTTAGTCAGCTACTGAGTTCATTAACAGAGAACTATTTTTGTCAACAACAAAAACAAAACCAACAAACAACACATCATTTGTTTATTTGCTTCTTTACAAAGTGCTTCTGAAAGACATCCAAAATACTGACAAAGAAAGTTCATACAGAGTGATAAATTGTGCTTTCGTTAAGTCCATCTCACACTATATTATTCACAGCAAGGGAGAAACCCTGTACACATTTCTCACTTCAGAAATGTGGATCTATTTATTGAAAGCAAATCTACTAAACATTCATATTTAAATCAGCGTTCACAGCTACACAATGTGGTTGCATATTTGCATAAATACAAGTTTTGTGTTCACTTTGCATAGACCTTTCAGTTTAGGTGACATATGGTCTAATGGTTCAATTCCCCATATGTCACTATTCTGACATATTCTAAGGAGACCTTGTTGCAGAATCGCCACCACATTGTTTGACAATATTTCATGCACACCAACCAAATTGAGGTGTAAATAATAATCCAATCCATTTGACGTTTACACCGGTAACAGATGTAGCTAATGAGAACTTTGGTTTCTACAACCTGCTAAACTGCATCCCCAGAAGTACTCTCAGCATTGAAACGGTTAAATACTGTAGATATCTATTGTGTTGTGTTCTTATTCCCTATTCACTAATATTAGTAAAAGTTCTAGGTGACCGTGACATATCGATCAAATGCACCGCAAGAATATCCTAGACAGCATATCACATTCAAAATATGGAATGGTAAACATTTCTGTGAAGCAGTTAATAATAAATAGCCTTAATCTAATTCATAATTCCACTACAAAACTACAAAAAGATCAACATCAGCAATATAACAGCAAGCTTTACAAAATGTCTCAGAAGAGGGATAATTTTCGAAAGAAAAACAAAACAAAATAGTCAATTACAGCAGACAAAGATCTGAAATAAGTCACATATAAAGCCACATCGCTTCACTCGCACCACAACTCTCACACACACACACACACACACACACACACACACACACACACACACACACACACACACACACACACACACAAACACACAAACACACAAACACACACACACACACACACACACACACACACACACACACACACACACACACACACACACACACACACACACACACACACACACACTGCTGCTACTGTCTATTATCTATCCGGTTGCCTAGTTTATTCTATTTATTTATGGCCAGACAATTATTTCATTTGATTTAGTATCTAATCTTCAACTCTGCATTGTTGGAAAAGGACCCGTAAGTTAGCATTTCACTGTTAGCCTACACCTGTTGTCTACCACGCATGTGAATTTTCTTTCATTTGATTTGTTCTTAAAACTATGTATTGGGCTTCTGTGAAATCTGTATTTTTGCATGTAAATGCAATCAAAACACTTTAAAACACAGCTGTTAATTCCATTAGATGAAATGCTATTCAGCCTTTTATAAGTCTCTTTGATGCTTGAACCTCTGCTCTAGGGAAACCAGGGCTGTGTTCATTATCAGGGCTCGAAACGGGAAAAAGACAATCTCAGTCCGTTTTCTTCTGTTCGGTGCCTAATGAACACGATCCTAACAGGACCTGTGAAACAAAAGCTGTCAATCAGTGTCACCAGTCACCAGAATCCATAGCAAAGTCCTCCAGCTCGCTCATGGTGATGATATCACGGTGGGGGGCGGGGTTAGTATCCTCAACGTCCACTGCGCCTTTGTCCAGCTGGTTGTGTGTGTCGTACGCAGCGTGTGAGTCATGGGCAGTGCGTGCGTCATGAGCTGTGTCCATGTAAGGTGTCTGCTCTTGGCTGTAGCTCTGTCCATATGTCTCTCTCTCCATTATCTCCTCCTCTCCTTCACAACACTGGCTGTTCCAGCCCTCCCCCTGCCTCTCTCCCTCCTCTGCCCAACCCTGACTCTCCTCTGTGGGCTGTGGGTCCTGGGTGGGAGACACCAAGGCAGACACCCCAGAGAGAGACCTGTGAGTGGGCAGGGATGATACGGGCATGGGCTGGTATCTCTGGGGGTATCCCTGGTAGAGCACATAGGGCCGGCTGGCTGGATGAGCCTGGGGCTGGGTGTATGGGGGATATGTTTGGGGTTGGGGCTGGGTGTATGAGTCTTCGGGGAGGGACTGGGGATAACACTGTGGCTGGGGCTGAGACAGAGAGCCTCCCTGACCCGACTGACGGACATTCAGTTGGACGTACTTCCTCGTCTCTGGGTCAAAGAAGGTCTTGGTCTTCACCTGGACAGGCATGTCAACCACAAAGTACTGACCAGACCCCGGGTCCTGTAGAACCTTCTTCTGGGTTAAACCTTGGGTGAAGTGCTGGGGGAGGTTGAGGGAGGGTGGGGAAGGGTAGTAGGGGTCTACGTGGTACTGAGGGACATTCAGGGGGGAGGCCAGGGGTGAGACAAGGTGTCTGGGGTGAGCATGGTGGTGGTGGGTGGGGGAGGAGGGCACACTGGCCACTTGCGTTGTGACTCGGGGGTGGGAGACAGGGGCTTTGGCGTGGGGGGAGGCGTGGAAGGATGGGTGATGAGTGGATCCTGAATCAGTTGGAGAACAGGGGACACTGGAGATGTGAGTTGGGGCAAGGGGCAGAGAGATAGGGGCAGCGAAATGGGGGGAGGCAAGAGCGTGACGGTTGGAGGATCGTAGCTCTGAGGGTGAGGAGGGGACACTAGCGACTGCATGGACCGGTTTCTTCACTAAGTCAGTAATGCTGTCTGTCTCAGTCTTCGACTCTTTCTTTATCCTGCGGGTTGTGAGCCTCTTGGCTCTCCGTAGAGCTTTCTCACTCTTAGGAGGAACAGTCGGGGGCTTCCCCAGTGGCCGTCCTACGTCACTGATAAAACTACAGGCTGAATCTGGCCTGCTATAGCCCCCCCTGCTGGCGAACTCAGAGTCAGACAGGTCGGCTACACTGGTGGCATAACTCTCAACATCCCCAGACATGTTGCTGATCATCGAGCGAGAGTCATCGTCGTCCAGAGCCACATTCCTCCTGGATTGGAGCCTGGAGTAAGGGTATGTGTAGGTGGTCTCCGAGGGGGCGGTGAACTCTTTCGAGGGCTGAGTCTCTCGGATGCGGGGGAGTCGGTGTGACGAGATGGCGGAGTCATGATACACAGGAGTCCCGGCGCTCTCTCTCAGCCTTTCATGTACGCTCTCTCCTGTCCTCTCAAGCTCCTCGTCTCCCATCTCTGATCCGCTCCAGAGGGCTGAGCCCACCTTGAACTCTTCTCCAAAGCTCTTGTGGAAGAGTGGTTTGACGGACTTGGTGAGAGAGGAGCCTCTGAAGGTGTTGTCTTTGACTCTGAACATGGTGGGCTTGCCCCCGAGGGCAGGGGAGGAGGTGTTGGAGCGGGTGGAAGGGGGGGCAGGGGAGGTAGGGAGGTGAGGTCTTCCACAGGACTCCCAGTCCTCAAGGTCCCCCCTGCGTGGGGAAGGCTGGGGGGAGAAGAGGGGTATGTCCCTGGGTCTGGTTTGACCCTCAGGGCTGCTGATGGAGTAATACTGGAGAGCATCCATCTTCTCCTTCTCTCTCTGTCTCTGTCTCGCCCTCTGCTTCTCCTCTTTTTTCTCATCCTCTCTCTGTCGCTGTGGGTCTCTCCTCTCCTTCTCTTTCCTCTCTTTCTCGTTCTGTCTCGCCATCTTTTCCTCATCTCTTTGTCGCTGTTGCTCTCTCCTCTCCTCTTTCCTCTCCTCTTCTTTCTGTTTCACCATCCTCTCCTCCTCTTTCTTTTCCTGCTCTCTCCGTTGCTGTTCCTCTCTCATTTCCTCCTCTTTCTGTCTCGCCATCCTCTCCTCTTCTCTCTGTCTCGCCTTCCTCTCCTCTTTCTTCTCCTCCTTCCCTCTCTGTCGCTGTTGATTTGTAATATCCTCCTCTTTCTGTCTCACCCTCCTCTCCTCCTCTTTCTTCTGTTCTTTCTGTCGCTGTAGCTCTCTCCTCTCCTCTTTCATCTCCTCCTCTTTCTGTCTCGCCCTCATCTTCCCCTCTTTCATCCCCTCTATCTGTCGTTGTTCCCCTATCAACTCCTCTTTCCTCTCCTCCTCTTTCTGTCTTGCCATTCTCTCTTCTTCTATCTGTGTCGCTCTCCTCTCCTCCTCTTTCCTCTCCTCTTCTTTCTGTCTCACCATCCTCTCCCCTTCTCTCTGTCTTGCCCTCTCCTCCTTTTTTCTCTGTTGCTCTCTCCTCTCTTCCTCTTTCAGATCCTCCTCTTTCTGTCTTGCTATCCTCTCCTCTTCTCTCTGTCTCGCCCTCCTCAACTCCTCTTTCCTCTCCTCCTCTATCTGTCTCACCCTCCTCTCCTCATCTTTCTTCTCCTCTTTCTGTCGCTGTTGTTCTATTCTGTCCTTCTCCTCCTCTTTCTGTCTCACCACCCTCTCCTCCTCTTTCTTCTCCTCCTCTTTCTGTCGCTGTTGCTCTCTCATCTCCTCCTCTTTCTGTCTTGCCATTCTCTCTTCTTCTATCTGTGTCGCTCTCCTCTCCTCCTCTTTCCTCTCCTCTTCTTTCTGTCTCACCATCCTCTCCCCTTCTCTCTGTCTTGCCCTCTCCTCCTTTTTTCTCTGTTGCTCTCTCCTCTCTTCCTCTTTCAGATCCTCCTCTTTCTGTCTTGTTATCCTCTCCTCTTCTCTCTGTCTCGCCCTCCTCAACTCCTCTTTCCTCTCCTCCTCTATCTGTCTCACCCTCCTCTCCTCCTCTTTCTTCTCCTCTTTCTGTCGCTGTTGTTCTATTCTGTCCTTCTCCTCCTCTTTCTGTCTCACCAACCTCTCCTCCTCTTTCTTCTCCTCCTCTTTCTGTCGCTGTTGCTCTCTCCTCTCCTCCTCTTTCTGTCTTGCCATTCTCTCTTCTTCTATCTGTGTCGCTCTCCTCTCCTCCTCTTTCCTCTCCTCTTCTTTCTGTCTCACCATCCTCTCCCCTTCTCTCTGTCTTGCCCTCTCTTCCTTTTTTCTCTGTTGCTCTCTCCTCTCTTCCTCTTTCAGATCCTCCTCTTTCTGTCTTGCTATCCTCTCCTCTTCTCTCTGTCTCGCCCTCCTCAACTCCTCTTTCCTCTCCTCCTCTATCTGTCTCACCCTCCTCTCCTCCTCTTTCTTCTCCTCTTTCTGTCGCTGTTGTTCTATTCTGTCCTTCTCCTCCTCTTTCTGTCTCACCACCCTCTCCTCCTCTTTCTTCTCCTCCTCTCTCTGTCGCTGTTGCTCTCTCCTCTCCTTCTCGTTCTTCTCCTCCTCTCTCTGTCTTGCCATTCTCTCTTCTTCTCTCTGTGTCGCTCTCCTCTCCTCCTCCTTCTCCTCCTTCCCTCTCTGTCGCTGTAGCTCTCTCCTCTCCTCCTCTTTCCTCTTCTCCTCTTCTTTATTTTCCTCCTCTCTGTGACACTGTTGCTCTCTCCTCTCCTTCTCTTTCTTCTCTTCCTCTCTCTGTCTCGCCATCTTCTCCTCTTCTCTCTGTGTTGCTCTCCTCTCCTCCTCTTTCTTCTCCTCCTCTCTCTGTCTCGCCATCTTCTCCTCTTCTCTTTGTCTCTTCCTCCTCTCCTCCGCTTTCTTCTCCTCTCTCCGTAGCTGTTGCTCTCTTCTCTCTTCCTCTTTCCTCTCGACTTCTTTATGTCTCGCAATCACCATCCTCTCCTCATCTCTCCATCTTACCTTCCTCTCCTCCTCTTTCCTCTCCTCTTTGTTTCTCACCATCCTCTCCTCCTCTCTCTGTCTTGTCTTCCTCTCCTCTTTCCTCTGCTCCTCTCTCTGTCTCTCTCTCCTCTCCTCTCTCTTCTCCATGCTATATATGTCTCCCAGAGAGGCCTGTGTTGCATGTGTTTTCTCCATATATTGCGTTGCCTCTGTAGGGGAGAACAGGTCTTTTCCAGGCATGTCAACATGGGTGGGTTGGGTCGGTTGTTGTGAGAAAGAGGGGTTTCTGGTCTCAACGTCAACCTCTGAGGGTATGGCGCGAGCTGGCAGAGGAGTATTCTGGGATTGATAGAGCCTTTGGTTCCAATCAATCCCAGATTGGTACCCAAGTTGGTACCCTGAAGTGGTTGCATGTTCTGGTTGTGGCACAGTGTCGTGTTTAAGAGAGTGTGTCTCTGTGAGTCCCTCAGTAGTTTTTGCCTCATTGAATGAGATTGCCTGTTTTTCTTTTTCCCTCAGTCTGAACATCCCTTTCTTTCTCTGTTCCTGCTCCATGGAAGACACCACTCCTGTCTTACCCTCCGTGTTTAGTTTGGAGGGAATCTCTGGTTCTTTCACAGATACCTCTTCTTTCCTCATCATCCCTCCGGTCCCCGGGGGGTCTTCCTGTTCAGCTGTAAAGACTGGACATCTACTGCGGAGAGTCTGTATCATGGGAAAATATCCATCCTTTCTGCTTGGACTGTCCACGTTAGGAGGGGAATCTTCTTCTGTAGAGATCACCTTTAGTCTGGCGTAGTCTGCGATGGCAGTAGGGACAGTAGGCAGCACCTTCTGTCTTGGTTTCACCTCTGGTTTACGAGACACTTTTTCACTTGGAAGTGTCGGGTTATGCCCTCTCTCTTTTGCGTTTGTTTCCACATTGCTGTTCTCACTCACACCTGACACAACACGGATGGCTATGCTATCAATGTGGACATTGTTGTCACCAGTGGGTTTCTCTGCTCTTGAAGAAACGTGTTTGGTAACTGAGTGACTTTCAGTAGTTTTGTGGTTGTCAATCTCACTTATTGATGATACAACATGGATTGTAATACTTTCTATGTGTACATTCTCCACTTGGCCATCTTGAACACTGATGTCTTCGCCACCTTGAATGACACTGCTCTTTGCCATTTCCACCGCTGCAAGGTCGGCCTTGCCGATGCTTTCATTAGTAGGATGGTTGTTATTTGCGTAGTCGTTAGCGTTTCTTGCGGTGATGCTATGTTTAAAGAGGAGAGGTTGAGTTTCAGCCAACTGTTTATTTTTAGCCGATTTGACCTCTGCTGAGCGTCCATCGTTAACTGCAGGGGTGTCATGGAGTAGAGTTTCCCTCTGAGACTTATCTCTCCCATACGATTTAGGAATCTCCCGTGAACAATTCTCGTTCCTCACAGATTTGTCATTTTTTTCGGGATCTTTCTTTGTGGTTTCAGGTGCACTTCTAGCCTGCTTACTCCCACTTATAACACATTCTGTTTTAGGTTCACCGTTCCCTTCTGGCAACTGTGTTTGCTGTTTAACTCTGGCCTTTTCTGTAATTACAGGCTCAGCAAATGTAGTGTCTTCCCTTTTGCTTGTTACAATTGATCTAACTTCATTTTCTGAAACGCTTTCATCTGCAATGGGAGCCATGGCTGGAGGAGTCTCTTGTTTCAAATGGCCTGAATTGTTGCTGGGAAGTTGACCTGAGCTGAGTTCATTTTTATTGGAAATATTTTCCTCTTTTTCCATGTTTATCTTATCTTTTACTGGGGCGGGTTGACGTGGAGTAGAAACGTTGTCTTCATTCACCGAGGGTTCTCTTATGGTCACCATTATCCCCATGATCTGCAAACTGTCACCAGAAATGGCCTCATTTTTACTTTCCTCCTTCTTTGACTGACGCCCTTCCTTTTCAATTGCATCACTGACCTTTGACCTGTTCATGGCCTGTTCCAGTGATGCTCTGGACTGTTGACCGTCACTGACAGCCGATGCTTCAGTTTTAGCTGGCTTTCTATGTTCTGATTGACCTGCTTCCTTCCTGATGCTGAGTTGGCTGTTTGTTTGTTTTTCACCCCTGGATGGATTATTTTTAACGCTCTTCACTTCCTGTCCATTCTGACCTCTCCCTCTCTGTTCCTGGTGCTTGGTGGGGTTTCTTGATAGGAGTCTGTCTCGTTTACCAAAACCTTTCTCTTTGATGGCTGAGATCTCCTTTTCAGCGTGGGCCTTCAGTTTCGACGTCAGTATCTCTTGCTTGGTCTGGCCTTTCTCCTTTAGTGACAGAGCTCTGAAGGAGGACGGATGGACGTCTTTCACCATTGCTACAGTCGGGTCAGCCGGCGTCGTCTTACTCTCGATCTGACTGGCCAGTTTGAATTGTTTGGATGACTCGCTGTACACCCATTGGCCCTCATTCCCCCGCTCATGTTCATTAGTGGCAAGTGCAGCCCTCGGAGTCTTTTTACAGTCATCTGCCGCAGCTACATCCTTAGAGGGCTGTTTGTTTCCCTTAGCTGGAACTGCATGACTGAACCCGTATTTCTCTCTCAATCTGTTGTAGTCATCTCCGCCCCTGTCTACCCTTTCACACCTGCTGATGGGAGAGACATCGTTCGGTTGGAGTGTTTTGTTCTCGGCCTTTGCAGATATGTTGAGATATGTGAATGTGTCGCCCGCTGCTGAAACGGCTTCGTTGGCAGTGTGCTTTCTCTCTCTCAGTCGCTCTCTCTTCACCTGTTCATAGTCTCTGGTAGTGAGGATATCATTTATGCCGTATCGGTCCTCGCTGGCTGACCATGAACTGTACTGGGCGGGTTCATCATGCTCTGCTTTAGCTGACGCTGCTTTAGCAGTTTCTGCTTTAGCTTGTTCTGTTTTGGCTAACTCTGCTTTAGCTAACTCTGCTTTAGCTAACTCTGCTTTAACCAACTCTGCTTTAACCAACTCTGCTTTAACCAACTCTGCTTTAACCAACTCTGCTTTAACCAACTCTGCTTTAACCAACTCTGCTTTAACCAACTCTGCTTTAACCAACTCTGCTTTAACCAACTCTGCTTTAACCAACTCTGCTTTAGCTTGTTCCCCTTGAGTTTTAGCTAACTCTTCTTTATCTTTCTCTACTTTAGCCAACTCTGTTTTTGCTAGCTCTGATTTCACTTTCTCTGCTTTAGATTTTTTTGCTTGAGCTAACTTTGCTTTAGCTAGTTTAGCTTTAGCAAGATCTGCTTTTGCTTGTTCTGTTTGAGCTTTTGCTAACTCTACTTTAGCTAGTTCTGCTTTAGCTTGCTCTGTTTTGTTTTGTTCTGTTTTAGGCAACTCAGTTTTAGCTTTCTCTGCTCTAGCGCTCACTGATTTAGCTTGCTCTGCTTTAGCCATCTCTGGTTTCACTTGTTCTGCTTTAGCCTGCTCTGCTTTAGCTAACTCAGTTTTAGCTTCCTCTGCTTTTTCTAGTTCTGCTTTAGCTTGCTCTGCTTTAGCAAGTTTAGCTTGAGCTAACTCTGATTTAGCTTGTTCTGCTTTAGCTAACTCTGCGTTAGCTAACTCTGCTTTAGCTATATCTGCTTGAACTTGTTCTGCGTTATCTAGCTCTGCTTTCACTTGCTCTATTTTAGCCTGTTTTGATTTAGCTAACACTGCTTTATCTTGCTCTAATTTAGCTTGTTCTGCTTTAGCTAGCTCTCCTTTAGCTAGCTCTGCTTTAGCTAACTCTGCTTCAGCTATACCTGCTTGAACTTGTTCTGCTTTATCTAGCTCTGCTTTTACTTGCTCGATTTTAGCCTGTTTTGATTCAGCTAACACTGCTTTATCTTGCTCTAATTGAGCTTGTTCTGCTTCAGCTAGCTCTGCTTCAGCTAGCCCTGTTGTGTGCATATTACTGGGGTTATTTGTAGTACTTTTGGGATATTGGTGACTGTTAATTGCACTAAATTCTCCATTTGTCTGTTGCAGTATTGCAGCAGTCCTGTCGGTATACTGATTGTGATCTTTTGCACATTGTGCTGTTGTAGCTGCACTGTCGCTGTGTTGTCTGTTCTCATTCTTGTATGATGAACTCCACTGTATATCCTGGTCATATTGTTGTTTATCTACATATCCTTTGTGTCCGGGTAGTTTGTTGTCTTCCACCCATGGGGCATGTGGTTTTCTCTGAACAGGTTGCTCTCTTTCTGTCAGGGTGTTATGGACTGTATATGTCTTATCGCCCTCCGAATACAGACTCTGTTTCCTGTGGTCTTGTCCTGTACCCCTGTGCAGGTGCTCATTTTGGTTCTGACGCTTCTCTTTGGTGGTGAGAGATTCCTCATTGACTCGATACTGATCTACAGTTCCATACTTGTCCATAAAAGTCCCAGAATAGCGTTGCTCTTCTACGGTGTCGCTGAGGATCTGCTGACTAAGAGGGCAGACTGTGTTTTGAGCGAATCTGTTTGACAGTTCCTCCTGATTGGCCAGTGTGTGGTCAGGAACCGGAAGCATTTCCTTATATGGAAGGATATTTTGACCTCTTAAGACTTCACCAGCTGGATGCAGCCTTCCACCAGATGCATTCTGCTGCCCCTGTTCTCTCTTTTCTTGTTGTCCATATATATTCCACTCATTTCCATATTTCTGGTTTGGGTCCTGCTTCAGTGTAGCTGCTCTGTGTGAGGGTAGAGACTGTTTGTCTTTTTCGATAAGCGCAGCGATCTCCCCCTTCCATGGAGGCACTTCTGTTGTAACATTCACACCAAAACCATATTTGTTCTCTCTTACTTGCTCATATCCACCTGTCTTTGTGTATCTCTCTACCGTAGTCTGGTTTGTATTGGGCTCAATACTTTGTTTGGATACTAGTGCGTCTCTGTTTGCAGTGTTGGTTTGGTTTGCAGTGATTCCATCTGTCCTGTAAGTGTCTAGGACTGCTGGGAGTGGGTTAGGGGTAGAATTAGGGCTAGGGTAAGGTTTGGGCTTAGTGTTAGGGAGGTGCGAGCTCACTGTGGGAAGGGTGTTGTCTAGGCCTGGTTTCGTGGGGCTGACTTGCTCATACATATCATTTTGGAGGTGCTCAGTCCTACTTATTTCATCGGATTGAATAAATTGTGATAACCCACCTTGGCCGTTCTGACTGGTAGTGAGCGGATCTCTGTTGCTGCAGTATCCACTGTACTCCTGACGGTAAACCATCTCCTCCTGAGTCTGAGACGACTTCACTGCCTGATAGGCCTCTGGTTTACTAGTGTCTGTGTAATCCAAGTGTTGGTCAGAGTGTGCAGTGGTTGGCTGCAATGAGGGGCTATACTGTGGGTTGGTATGGGGGTGAAATGAAATGTCTATTGCATTGGGCTCCTCCTGTACTACCACCTGGGGAACAGGGATGTCTAAGTAGGCTGGCATATCTATCACTGTGTCTCTGGGCTCATAGCCGTCCAGGTTAGATTTACTCCTGCCAGTCACCTCCAGGCCTTTGAACTTGGTGGGACTGTATGTGCTTTTCACCCTCTTCCTATTGTCTTTCAGGTTAAAGAGGAGACCGGACGCTCTGGACTTGTAGCTGGAAATCCTCACCTCTGGTGTGGCCCCCCTTCTCTCCCTCTCTCTCTCGCACCAGACGGCGGGCTGTTCGAGAGCGAGGGGGGGTGAGAGGGCGTACTGTAGCACCTCCGAGGTGGTGTCAGTGTCTTGCGGATTGTGGATGACAGGTGTTAACTGCTGGGTGAAGTTAAAGGGAGTGGTGCTGGGGTTGCTAGCGACTACAACCGGCTCCACTGATACTGTGGCGGATGGTTGCTCGATGGCGACGGAGGGGGAAAGGGTGTACTGCAGAGCTTCTGAGGTGTCCTGGTGGTTGTGGATGACAGGCGTCAGCAGCTGGGTGATGTTAAAGGGATTGGTGCTGGTGTTGCTAGCGACTACACCCTGCTCCACTGCTACTGTGCTAACCTTGTTGTGAAAGGAAATGACACTGTTCTTGTTGCCTTTCACGACACTACTCTGCTCGGCGCTGTTTAGGACTGTTGTAACACTCTGCTCTGCGGTCAATTTGGTGAACCGCTCAGTGTGCTGGAACTCAGTGATGGCGCTGACAGCATCGTGGCCACGCCGGGACCTCTCACTGGTAGGAGAGACCGTCGAGGGACGGAGTGAGAGATATCTGTTTGACCCCGCGCTCTGGGTGCGTTTCCATGGTGGGTGGTGACCGGCCAGCTCAGACTCAGAGCGTTTCTCCAGGGCTGAGGCCTTCTGCAGCACTGTGGAGCCCCCCTCCAGGGGCTTACGTTGGGGTCCATACACTGTCTCCTTGATCCCAGGGTGGGCGTAGAACTGCTGTTCGAATGTCAGCTCCTTGTACATGGGTGAGTCGTACCATTTAGGGAAGTTTGCAGGGGACATGAACCCGGACACACCCTCCTGCTGGAAGGGGAACCTGTTATGGTCTCTCCACAGGGGCTGGAAGGGGCTGAACTCGCTATGGAGAAAGAAGTTAGAGGTTGAGTTGAGCTGTGCAAACATGCTTTGTTTACTACAGTGTTTTCCGTGGGAGGATCTCATAAAGGAGGATGTTTTGTCCAACTGAGACACAGCAGAAGATACCTCAGAGGGGTAGAGGCTGTTCCTACTGTGGGGTAAGGGGCCTGTCTGCTGGGAGAAGGGGCCTGTCTGCTGGGAGAAGGTGCCGGCCGCCGGGAAGGGGCCAGCGTTAAAGTTATGGGGGTATGCCGTAGAGAACTCAGACAGCTCTCTCTGGATGCTCATCAGAGCTGACTTGTCCCAGGAGGACTCATTGTTCCAGTCCCTGAGTTTCCCCTCCATCCACCCGTCCCCTCCTCCATAACCCTCTGAGCTAAAGGCTTTGATGAGAGAGGAGACTCGGGAGCGACTGCGACGCTGCTGCCAGCTGGTGTCGGACCCTCCATAACTCAGGAAGGATAGTCTCTCCTCCCTCAGAGTCTTCTCCTGCTGAGACACGTCTATGAAGGAGCGCTGGAATGTGGTAGACACCCTTCCCTCTGTCCTCCCCTCCCCTTGCCCCTCCCACCCTGAATAACCCTGGTTCTCTAAACCATACTGTCCTGTCCACATCCTCCCCTCCCCCTCCCAACCCGCCTCACCCCCTCCCTGTCCATATTGCTGGAGACTGAGGCTGAAGCTCTCGTGGGCGGCTCTCTTGAGAGCATCCCTTTCCCTGTCCTCCTTCTCCTGGGCAGCTATAATATCTTGGCTGAAGGCCTGGTGTCTCTCCCTCTGAGCTGACGGTGAGGAGCCCAGGTCAGAGTCGTTGTAAATGGCTTCTTCGCCAATGCAGAGGCTCCTGAAGGCTCGGTCAGTCAGGCTGCTGACCTCACGGTCTGTGTCATCCAGGATCGAGCCTCCACTGGATGTGTCGCTCAAGCCGCCGCTGCTGTGCTTCCTGTGGCCGCTGCCCCTCCGGCTGAAGTGGCGCTTCTCCACCGTCGTCATGGGTAAAGCTCAATCACACACCTCACACACACACTCACATTCACTCAGACAAAGCTCATGTCTAGTGCTCAGTCACACACCCAGACAGCAGTGTTTAGCTGGGGCTGGTTTAGGAAACCTCAGAGGGGCCCAATCAGTCTCTTTGGAGGGCCTTAGCCCCAAGGCGTGGTTGTATTCCTGGTGGGCCCCTAAGGCGTATTGCATTTCTGCAGCAGAAGGAGCCATGACATCCCGTGTGTCCTGCAGGAAGAGAATAGACCAGAGAACAGAGTTAAAAGTGGAAAAGGCTTAAAATTATTCTTTAGCCTAAATCTATTGAATGAAAATTGGACTGTGTCTTCATGACCCTCAGACTTTTTCTTTGTTGCCCTAAACGGGAACATACAAGTAAGTTGTCCCATATCACTTTACGTCAAGCTACTATTAAGTGCAAGGGGATACTGGTGGTGGTTTAGCAATTGAACAAGAGCTGTATCTATTTAAAGCGACTTTCTGTTAATTAAGCGGCGATGGAAAAGGAGATTCGTGGTTTCTTTTTAGTATTTATTACATTCAGGTGTAGATAGATAGACAAGTGTTTCGGCCTAAGCGTTCATCAGTGTCATGAAAGCCACATGAAAGTAAAGCACTTTGGTCACACACACCAGTGGTGGGTTTTGCGTTGAAAGAAAGATGCATACGCAGAAAATAACCCCAGTAACCACTTGTAAAATATGGTGGTGGATCTATTTTGTTTCCACTGGTGCTGGGGCCCTTGTTAAGGTCAACGGCATTATGATTTTTCCCAGCTCCAGGATATTTTAACCAGAAACCTGGTTGCCTTTGCCAGGAGGCTGAAACTTGGCCGCAAGTGGATCTTCCAGCAAGACATTAACCCCAAGCGCACATCAAAATCCACAAAGAAATGAATTGACCATGGCCATCTCAGTCCCCAGACTTGAACCACATTGAAAACATGTGGTTTGAATTGAAGAGGGCAGTCGATCAGCGCAGATGAAGGATATCAAGGATCTGGAAAGTTTCTGGATGGTGTTCTCCAAACTCATAGAACATTTTAGAAAAATGCTCAGTGCCCTTATCCTTGCAACCCTATCTTTTTGCGAAAAATTATTTGTAATTTCTCTGAGAAATTGTATTAGTATAAAATAATATATTTCCCCCAGTTTTTTAGGATACAATATACACTACATGACCAAAAGAATGTGGACACCACCAAAATCATGGTCATTAATATGGAGTTGATCCCACCTTTGCTGCTATAACAGCCTCCACTATTCTGGAAAGGCTTTCCACTAGATGTTGGAACATTGCTGCGGGGACTTGCTTCCATTCAGCCACGAGAGCATTAGTGAGGTCGGGCACTAATGTTGAGCGATTAGGCCTAGCTCGCAGTCTACGTTCCAATTCATCCCAAAGGTGTTCGATGAGGTTGAGGTCTGGGCTCTGTGCAGGCCAGTCAAGTTCTTCCGCACTGATCTCGACAAACCATTTCTGTATGGACCTCACTTTGTGCACGGGGGCATTGTCATGCTAAAACAGGAAAGGACCTTCCCCAAATTGGAAGCACAGAATCGTCTAGAATGTCATTGTACGCTGTAGCGTTAAGGTTTCCCTACACTGACACCCTTCACTAGCCCGATCCATGAAAAACAGCCCCAGACCATTATTCCTCCTCCACCAAACTGTACAGTTGGCACTATGCATTGGGGCAGGTAGAGTTCTCCTGGCATCCGCCAAACCCAGATTCATCCGTCGGACTGCCAGATGGTGTAGCGTGATTCATCACTCCACAGAATGCGTTTCCACTGCTCCAGAGTCCAATGTCGGCGAGCTTTACACCACTCCGGACGACGCTTGGCACTTCTCATGGTGATCTTAGGCTTGTCTGCGGCTGCTCGGCCATGGAATCCCTTTTCATTAAGTTTCCAACAAACAGTTATTGTGCTGACGTTGCTTCCAAAGGCCATTTGAAACTCGTTGGTGAGTGTTGCAACCGAGGACGGTTCCGTTCTGTGAGCTTGTGTGGCCTACCACTTTCTAGCCGAGCTGTTGTTCCTCCTAGACATTTCCCCTTTGCAATAACAGCACTTACAGTTAACCGGGGCAGCTCTAGTAGTGCAGAAATTTGACTAACTGACTTGTTGGAAAGGTGACATCCTATGACGATGCCACGTTGAAAGTCACTGAGCTCATCGGTAAGGTCATTCTACTGACACTGTTTGTGTATGGAGATTGCATGGCTGTGTGCTCGAGTTTATACACCTGCCAGCAACGGGTGTGACTGAAATAGCCGAATCCGATCATTTGAAGGGGTGTCCACATAGTGTAGCTCAGTATTTGTATATATTTTATACCATATTTTTTGCTTATCTTTATCAGGGTGCCAATCATTATGGACCTGACTGTATACACTATATAATATAAAGTTCATGCATCCGGATTCTTGAACTTGCCCAAGTCATCATCAGCAATGTCTTATGAGATTTTACTCAATGTTTGTCGAGTCGTTCATAAGAATACGATCAGCTGTTCAATGGCTTAAATCTAAAACTGAATAGTGATGTTGCATGGAGTGGTAGGGTAAAAATAATTATAGATTGCTAGACGATGCTTTCATTAGACTCAATCTTTTCTTGATATAAAAGACTTTGTTGCCAAGTGTCCCTAATATGTATGTTATTACGTGTTAGTTACACAGATCAAAATGTAAACAGATAATTACATAAACTGCAAGAAAGCTATAAAACCTGTAAGTAACAATACGTACCTATACACTGTAAATACACTATACTTGCCTATGCAACTACCATGTAAATACCAGAGGCTCGTCCTGGGAGGAAGAGGAGGAGGAGGAGGAGGAGGATGGTCTTTCTCATAAATTAATTGCTGCTTGTTCAAGGATTATACAACAGCATTGTACCTGGGGCAGCCAAACGTCAGTTCTCAAAACTGAAAAGAAAACATTAAATGGGAAAAAATGCTCTATACGATGAAAACAATCACCTGATCATTTCAGTTCAAATCCTTTCCGTTTCCTTACCCACTACAGCATTTCCCATCAATGAATGACGTCTCCTGTGTCTCGAAAGAACAACTGAGATTTGTAAATGGTTAAAGTTGCCAACAGCGCTACAGTATTGTGCACGTTCCCTTGGGAATTTAAAGGAATGTTCCACTCAAATTTTTGGGGGGCGATATTTAGTTTGCTTATAGAATTACTTAATAAGACATATTTTGTTGAGTTGGAATGGCATATAAACGTACCATTCACCCTGAATGGTACGAGGAGTGTAATACAGGGTGATCATCGTGTGCGTTTCATTTGACTGCAGCTGCCAGGCAGTCTTTACCCTGCCCAGAATATCTACCAATGGGCCATTAATACCTCCTGACCTGTCTGGGAGGATCACACAGCACTCATTACATACCACACACTACAGTAACTAGATGCAGACCACACTACACTGCAATACCGGTCAGATACAAGGGATTTTGATTGCACTGACCTGGGATTCACAGAAAAGCTGCATTCAGTATCGCAGAATATCCATCATACATCCATCATACCAGCCCGGTCTTAAAATACACTATACAAAAGTATGTGGACACCCCTTCAAATTAGTGGATTTGGCTATTTCAGTCACACCCGTGTCTGACAGGTGTATACAATCGAAAACACAGCCATGCAATCTTCATAGGAAAACGTTGGCAGTAGAATTGCCTTACTGAAGAGCTCAGTGACTTTCAACGTAGTGCCGTTTTTGGATGGCAGCTTTCATCAACTTTCTGCCTTGCTAGAGCTGCCTCGGGCAACTGTAGGTGCTGTTATTGTGAAGTGGAAACGTCTAGGAGCAACAACGGCTCCTTTCTGAATGCATAGTGCCAACTGTATTGTTTGGTCGAGTAATAATAGTCTGGGGCTGTTTTTCATGGTTCGGGCTGGGCCCCTTCGTTCCAGTAAAGGGAAAAGTTAATGCTACAGCATACAATGACATTCTAGATGATTCTGTGAATTCAACTTTGTGGCAACAGTTTGGGGAATGCCCCCCCCGTGCACAAAGCGAGGTCCATACAGAAATGGTTTGTCGAGATCGGTGTGGAAGAACTTAACTGGCCTGCACAGAACCCTGACCTCAACCCCATCGAACACCTTTGGGATGAATTGGAGTTTTGATTGCGAGCCAGGCCTAATCACCCAACATCAGTGCTTGACCTCACTAATGCTTTTGTGGCTGAATGGAAGGAAGTCCCCGCAGCAATGTTCCAACATCTAGTGGAAAGCCTTCCCAGAAGAGTGGAGGTTGTTTTAGTAGCAAAGGGGGGACCAACTCCATATTAATGCCCATGATTTTGGAATGAGATGTTAGACGAGCAGGTGTCCAGATACTTTTGGTCATGTAGTGTACCTCATTAAACTTACAGATTGTCTCTCGTCCTAGCTCCACGGTCTTTGATGCCCATAATCTTATCTCTCCTGTCATAGGGTGATTTCGTTTCATCTGTGCATGCGGCAGGTTTATTTTTAACCAATGAAGGTCCTCTAAAACCTGATACCACTGGGCCTCCCTTAAAACGGCCGGTGGTCAGTTACAATTACACCTTACGGCTACTGAACCCATCACTATTTAACAAAAACCATTAGTGTACTTTTGGTCATGTAGTGTACCTATTCCAGTCCCATGTTCATAGGTTTCAATTGCAGTCAGTCCAATGCAGTGAAAGACTGTGCAGCAACAGCTATTTTCAGTGAATGTGTCAACCATACAGTACCCATGGGAGATAAGCGCACATGCGTTCCTTCATACAGTATCTATCTACCCCTGTTCATGACCAAAGAAAACACAAAGCAGTGGGTGGCAAGAAACCCGGCGTACTCTCTTACCTTCTGCTGCTGTATTCCATATTTGTGTAGTGATCTTTTAGTAAATCCTCAAACACAAGTCTGTCCTGAGGAGAGCCTTGGCATGCTGCACCAAGCCAGCAGCTGCAGGAAGACAGGCCCTTTGTTGCCCAGAGCCCTCTCAGACAGCACACTGACCGCTCTGTGCCTCTCTACTCAACCTGCTGCTCCAGCCCAGTCCTCCATCCATACAGTACTCTCTCAGGCCTAGGAGCGCTGGTCAGATGCTTGGTTAGACGAAGGGTCTGAAGACCAGGCGGAGAAAGACGAGCCGTCCAGGAGAAAGCTAGTGTTGCAGGCTGGGGACGGTTACCAGGGCCTTCAACTAGTGCACATAACCAGCTATCTGACGGACGGTCGGTGTCGAGTGTCAGACAGATGAAACAAACAGGCCCCTCAAACTATTTATAAATCTTGTCCGCTAACGGCTAATGCTAATGGCTAGTTGCTAACAGCACCTCGGGAAGACTATAAAACATAGAGGGAAAAACATGGGTCTAAAGTTAGAAGAGAACCCTTTTCCTCCAGTTCTGTTGTTGTGGTAAGGGGATGGGGGTAGGAGGAGGGGGTGCTTAGGCACATGTGCCCCCTTGGGAAACAAAAATAGCCTGTTGAGCTCACTTCTGAGCTCACCCTTTTCGTATGGCGACAGAGAGGAGAGCTACAGCGCATCAACAAATAGTTTCTGAGCCTCCCACAGATAAGGACAAAGATTTCAACTGGGATTATTATTCTAGATTACTCTACGTTATTCTAGAAGTTGGTCATTGTGTTTTTGACCATAGATAGGACTATTATCTACCAACTCCAGACCATGTGCGCTGTATTTTCTCCTGGACAATTTTCAGCAATCAGCCTCTCTGTTTGTATTCCAGGTATTCTGTTTATAGTCTTCAGTTCTGGGTGTGTTTCACAGCTCAAGGAAACATGCACCACTAAAACAATGCCCTGCACCTTTCTTGATCTTTTCGTGGCAAGATCCGCACTAGCTAAAATCCACATAGTTGTTGTTTTGTCGGTGTAAGAGTTGGAACTGCTTTAGAGCTGTCAAATCCGCAAGCGGCTCCCTGCGTTACCTTGTTGCGGATACTGCCAACGGATGCAACGAAACCACACCGACTTTATGTCTGACCAATCCCACGCTGCAGCGTTAGAAGTTCATGCAGCCACGTTACAAGTTCAAACACTCAAAACACTCAAATGTTCTGTTGTCTACACCTCGATTAGACCGATAGCCTATCCCTATCCTAATTAACATAAAATACCACAGTTACACCTCCAGACGCATAAAGATGGCGCCGAAGAACATGGCTGATGTTTTATTTTCTCCCGAACAATTGTGCAATTTTGTAATTTTTTTTGCGTTTTCTGTAACTTATTTTTTTTACTAATTGTGTACATTATGTTGCTGCTACCGTCTCTTATGACCGAAAATAACTTCTGGACATCAGAGAAGTGATTACTCACCGCGGACTGGAAGACATTTTTCCTTTAACGTGTCCGACGAGAAGGATATCCTGCTTTCACTGGAACAAACCCAGATCCACGCCTTTGCGTGAAGAAAAGACGCCGGAAAAGGGACGCAGATCGGGGATCCTTCTGAGAAGCGAGTAAACTCCAAATGCCTTACATTCTCCTTGCTAACGTGCAATCGTTAGAAAATTAAATTGATGACCTACTATTAAGATTATCCTACCAACGGGACATAAAAAACTGTAACATCTTATGTTTCACCGAGACATGGCTGAAAGAAGAAATGGACAATATAGAGCTGGCGGGATTTTCCGTGCACCCACAGAACAGAGACGCTACCTCTGGTATGACGAGGGGTGGGTGTGTGTCTTTTTGTCAATAACAGCTGGTGCGCGATGTCTAATATTAAAGAAGACTTGAGGTATTGCTCGCCTGAGGTAGAGTACCTTATGATAAGCTGTCGACCACACTATCTACCAAGAGAGTTCTCATCGTTATTATTCGTAGCTGTCTATTTACCACCACAAAGCAAAGCTGGCGCTAAGACTGCTCTCAACCAACTCTATAAGACCATAAGCAAAGATGAAAATGCTCACCCAGAAGTGGCGCTCCTAGTGGCCGGGGACTTTAATGCAGGCAAACTTAAATCAGTTTTACAAAAATTTTACCAGCATGTCACATGTGCAACCAGGGAGAAACAAATCCTAGACCACCTTTACTCCACACACAGAGATGCATAAAAAGCTCTCCCCCAACCTCCATTTGGAAAATCTGACCACAATTCTGTCCTCCTGATTCCTGCTTACAAGCAAAAACTAATGCAGGAAGTAGCAGTGACCCGCTCAATAAGGAAGTGGTCAGATGACATGGATGCTACACTACAGGACTGTTTTGCTAGCACAGACTGGAAAATGTTCCGGGATTCATCCAATGGCATTGAGGAATACACCACCTCAGTCATCGGCTTCGTCAATAAGTGCGTCGATGACGTCGTCCCCACAGTGACTGTACGTTCATATCCCAAACAGAAGCTATGGATTACAGAAAACATCCACATCGAGCTAAAGGCTAGAGCTGCTGCTTTCAAGGAGACACTAATCCGGACGTTTATAAGAAATCCCGCTATGCCCTCAGATGAACCATCAAACAAGCAAAGCGTCAATACAGGATTAAGATTGAATCATACGACACCGGCTCTGAATCTCATTGGATGTGGCAGGGCTTGAAAACTATTACGGACTACAAAGGGAAACCCTGACGCGAGCTGCTCAGTGACATGAGCCTACCAAACGAGTTAGATGCCTTTTATGCTCACTTCGAGGCAAGCAACACTGAAGCATGCACGAGAGCACCAGCTGTTCTGGATGACTGTGTGATAACACTCTCTGTAGCCGATGTGAACAAAACCTTTAAACAGGTCAACATTCACAATGCCGCTGGGTCAGACGGATTACGAGCAGCCCTTTCTCACCTGGACAAAAGGACCACCTATGTAAGAATGCTGTTCATTGACTACAGCTCAGCGTTCAACACCATAGTGCCCTCAAAGATCATCACTAAGCTAAGGACTCTGGGACTAAACACCTCCCTCTGCAACTGGATCCTGGACTTCCTGACGGGCCACCCCCAGGTGGTAAGAGTAGGCAACAACATGTCTGCCACGCTGATCCTTAACACTGGGGCCCATCAGGGGCGTGTACTTAGTCCCCTCCTGTATTCCCTGTTCACCCACGACTGCGTGGCCAAACATGACTCCAACACCATCATTAACCTGTCTAGGATCAGCGTGGCGCTAGCGGCACACCCCCCCCCCCCCCACTGAAAAACCAGTGCCGCGAAATTCAAAAAAAATATTTTTTTAAAATATTTAACTTTCACACATTAAAGTCCAATACAGCTAATGAAAGACACAGATCTTGTGAATCCAGTCAACATTTCCGATTTTTAAAATGTTTTACAGGGAAGACACAATATGTAAAGATGTACATCTATTACCTAAAAACACATTAGCATAATCCACCATCTTTTATTTGTCCACCAACACCAGTAGCCATCACCAATTCGGCTAAACTAAGATATTTATAGCCCCTAACCAACAAAAAAACTCATTAGATGACAGTCTGATAACATATTTATGGTATGGGATAGGTTTTGTTAGAAAAAAGTGCATATTAGGTAGATGGCATAGTTTACAATTGCACCCACCATCACAAATGGACTAGAATAATTACAATGAGCAACGTGTTTACCTAACTACTAATCATCAAACATTTCGTAAAAATACACAGCATACACGAATCGAAAGACACAGATCCTGTGAATACAGACAATATTTCAGATTTTCTAAGTGTCTTACAGCGAAAACACAATAAATCGTTATATTAGCTTAGCACATAGCAATTAGCAGCCCAGCATTGATTCTAGCCAAAGTGAGCGATAAAAGTCAACATCGCCAAAAGATATTAATTTTTTCACTAACCTTCTCAGAATTCTTCCGATGACACTCCTGTAACATCACATTACAACATGCATATACAGTTTGATCGAAAATGTTTATATTTAGCCACCAAAATCATGGTTAGACAATGTGAAATGTAGACAAGCTGGTAAAGAAAAAGTCCTTGCGCCACTTAGACAGTGATCTACTCTTATACATAAATACTCATAAACGTGACTAAAAAATATAGGGTGGACAGGGATTGATAGACAATTTAATTCTTAATACAATTGCGTTATTACATTTTTTAATTTATCCTTACTTTTCAATACAGTTTGCGCCAAGCGAAGCTACGTCAAAAAACATGGCGTCCTAAGCCACTAAAATGTTTCGACAGAAACACGATTTATCATAATAAAAATGTCCTACCTTGAGCTGTTCTTCCATCAGTATCTTGGGCAAAGGATCCTTTCTTGGGAGAAATCGTCTTTTGGTGGAAAGCTGTCCTCTTGCCATGTGGAAATGTCAACTGCGTTCGGGATGAACTGAAAAGCGTGCCCAACTTTTCACATCGTTGCAAAAATAAATGTCCCAAAATCGCACTAAACGGATATAAATTGCTATAAAACGCTTTAAATTAACTACCTTATGATGTTTTTAACTCCTATAACGAGTGAAAAGATGACCGGAGAAATATAACAGGCTAAACTAACGCTTGGAACAGGTGCGCGCCGGTGTCCTCTAGGCTCATGACGCAGCTCCCAAAGAATGACTAGCTTCAGGGTTTTTTCATTTGTAGGGCCTGTGAACGCGCAATCGACCCCGTTGGAATCGTCATCACGTAAAGGCATCCAGGGGAAGACGTAAGAAGTGTCCGTATAGTCATAGCAACGACAGTGCCCTTTTAACTGACATCAGAAGAGTGGCCAACATTTCTCAAATCTGACTCCATGTCAGGGAAATTGCTGTAGAATGGGCTCTGTTCCACTTAGAGACAAAATTTCAACTCCTATAGAAACTATAGACTGTTTTCTATCCAATAATAATAATAATATGCATATTGTACGATCAAGGATTTTGTGGGAAGCCGTTTAAAAAATTAGCCAAATTAGCATAAATAGTCTAAACAGCGCCCCCATCCCCAACAGGTTAAGTTTGCTGAAGACACAACAGTGATCACTGACAACGATGAGACGGCCTATAGGGAGGTGGTCAGAGACCTGGCAGTGTGGTGCCAGGACAACAACCTCTCCCTCAATGTGAGCAAGACAAAGGAGCTGATCGTGGACTACAGGAAAAGGCGGGCCGAACATCGACGGGGCTGTTGTGGAGCGGGTCGAGAGTTTCAAGTTCCTTGGTGTCCACATCCCCAACGAACTATCATGGTCCAAACATACCAAGACCGTCGTGAAGAGGGCACGACAAAACCTTTTCCCCCTCAGGAGACTGAAAAGATTTGGCATGGGCCCCCAGATCCTCATAAGGTTCTACAGCTGCAGCATCGAGAGCATCCTGACCGGTTGCATCACCACCTGGTATGGCAACTGCTCTGCATCTGACCATAAGGCGCTACAGAGGGTAGTGCGAACGGCCCAGTACATCACTGGGGCCAGGCTTCCTGCCATACAGAACCTATATAATAGGCTGTGTCAGAGAAAAGCCCATAAAATTGTCAGAGACTCCAGTCACCCAAATTATAGACTGTTTTCTCTGCTACTGCATGGCAAGCGGTACCTGAGCACCAAGTCTAGGACCAAAAGGCTCCTCAACAGCTTCTACCCCCAAAACCATTAGACTGCTGAACCCCCACCCCCCACCCCCTTGTACACTGCTGCTACTCACTGTTTGTTTGTTACCTATGCATGGTCACTTCGCCCCCACCTACATTTACATATTACGTCAACTAGCCTGTACCCCTGCACACTGACTCGGTACCGGGTCCCCCTGTATACAGCCTCATTATTGTTATTCTTATTGTGTTACTTTTTATTTTAACTTTTTATTTTAGCCTACTTGGTAAATTTTATTCTTCTTGAACTGTGCTGTTAGTTAAGGGCTTGTAAGTAATCATTTCACGGTAAAGTCTATATTTGTTTTATTCGGTGCATGTGGCAAATAAAGTTTGATTTGATTTTGAACACCGCCAAAACATCCTCTATATAGGCCAACATGGTTAAATGGTCGATCTGATTGAATCAAGGCCTTACAACAGTTGTTGCATTCAGGAGAATTCAGAGAGAGATAGATTATTTCATAATGCTCCTTCCTCTCCCTGGTGGCAACATCTGGCTGTTACCATTCAGAGCTGTGAGGAAGAACTGAATGAACTATACTGAACAAAAATATAAACACAACATGCAACAATTTCAAAGATTTTACTGGGTTACAGTTCATATAAGGTAATCAGTTAATTGAATAAATTCCTTAGGTCCTAATCTACAGATTTCACATGACTAGGAATACAGATATGCATCTGTTGGTCAAAGATACCTTAAAAAAAAGGTAGGGGCGTGGATCAGAAAACCAGTCAGTATCTGGTGAGACCATCATTTGCCTCATGCAGCGCAACCCATCTCCTTCGCATAGAGTTGATCAGGCTGTTGATTGTGGCCTGTGGAATGTTGTCCCACTCCTCTTCAATGGCTGTGCAAAGTTGCTGGATTTTGGCCTGGAACACGCTGTCGTACCCGTCGATCCAGAGCACCTCAAACGTGCTCAATTGGCGAGACTTCTGTGAATATGCAGGCCATGGAAGAACTGGGACATTTTCAGCTTCCGGGAATTGTGTTGTGTGACAAAACTGCACATTGTAGAGTGGCCTTTTATTGTTCACCCCAGCACAAGGTGCACCTGTGTAATGATCATGCTGTTTAATCAGATTCTTGATATGCCACACCTGTCAGCTGTATGGATTATCTTGGCAAAGGATACATTCTCACTAACAGGGATGTACAAAAAATTGTGAACAACATTTGAGAGAGTTAAGCTTTTTGTGCGTTTTTCAAACATGGGACCAAGACTTTACATGTTGTGTTTATATTTATGTTCCGTGTAAATTAATTTGAGTTATTTTATAGCTTTTATCCCTGCAGACTCTCACCTCTGAGGTAAAGGCCAGAAGACAGAGGAGAAGGGGGAGAGAAGGAGGTGTCATACCGCCTAACACCCTTACGACCAAACCCCCTTTCCCCCATTTCCCATCCCTACTTCCGCAACGTTATTAGGAGTCCTCTCCACTACATTCCCTCTCCCCCTTCTCACATCTTCCTACCGCCCCCCTGCCTTCCCCTGCAGTCCACATCTATAATAGGACATAGGCCCTCTCCCAGGGCTGGCCTGTCTGGGTGATGGACACACACACATGGGCTGGGCTTTAATGGAAACACACACACACACACACACACACACACACACACACACACACACACACACACACACACACACACACACACACACACACACACACACACACACACACAGCCTGTTACTATGCCACAGGAAAGGCAAAGAGGTCCTCCCACTCAATCCCCCCTCCCTGTTACTATGCCTCAGGAAAGGCAGAGGTCCTCCCTCTCAACCCCCCTCCCTCTTACCCACCTCTCACCCACTTCCCCTTCTCCTTCACCCCCTCCCTCCATGCCAACCTGGTCTCAGAGCATTGCATATTATTCTGTAAATAAATCCGAGACACTCCATTTAGTATGATATGTTACGTTTCGTATTGGTATGTAAATCACATAACGAAACTAAACAAAAAGAAGAAGAAACTATACTACGGAACAAATATCAATTATTTAAAGAACGATAGTAAAAAGCTGTGGAGTACTTTAAATGAAATTCAAGGCAAGAAAGCTAACTCGGCTCCATCCTTCATTGAGGCAGATGGCTTGTTCATAACAAAACCCTTTGATATTGCCAACCACTTTAATAACTTTTTTGTTGATAAGATTAGCAAACTTAGGTATGACATGCAAACAACAAATGCTGAGCCTTCATATTCATGCCACAATGGACTAAACAATGAAACACAAGCGCTGTAGTTAAATTCCACAAAGTGGGTGTGGAAGAGCTGGATAAAAAAAAATAAAAAATCTATAAATAAGGACAAACCACCTGCTACCGACAACCTGGATGGTAAATTGCTGAGGTTGATAGTGAAATACATTGTGACTCCTGTTTGCCACATCTTCCATTTAAGCTTAGACGACAGTGTGTGCCCTCAGACACGGAGAGGGGGCAAAGGTCATTCCACCACCCAAGAATAGCAGAGCACCCTTCAATGATTCAAACAGCCGACCAATCATCCTGTTACAAGTATTTAGCAAACTTCTGGTAAAAAATGGGTTTGATCAAATACAAAGTTACTTTACAGAAAACAAATGAACAACAGACTTTCAGCATGCTTATAGGGAAGGGCACTCAACATGCTCTGCACTGACACAAATGCCTGATGATTGGCTGAAAGAAATTGGCAGTAAGAATATTGTGAGAGCTGTTTTGTTAGAGTTCAGTGGAGCTTTTGATATCATTGATCATAATCTATTGCTGAAAAAACTTGGCTGTTATGGATTTGCATCCTCTGCCTTATTATGGATTGCGAGTTACCTATCTAATAGAACACAGAGCGTTTTCGTTAATGGAAGCTTCTCTCATGCAAATTCAGTTGAGTGTGGTGTACCGCAGGTCAGCCGGCTAGCGCCATTATTGTTTTCTGCTTTTACTAATGACCTTCCACTGACCTTGAATAAAGCCTGTGTGTCTATGTACGCTGACGACTCAACAGTATACACGTAGGCTACAACAGTAAAATAAATAACTGACACCCTGAACATAGAGCTCCAGTCAGTTTTAAAATGGGTAACTAGCAAAAGGCTGCTGCTAAATATCTAAAAAATGGAAGCATCATTTTTTGGGAAGAAAACACTCGCTCAACGCTAAACCTCATTTAGATCTATTATTGAATACTGTGGCGGATGAGCAAGTGGAGGAGACTAAACTGCTGGGTGTAACCCTAGTTAGCAAGCTGTCATGGTCAAAACATATAGACTCAATGGTTACTAAAATAGGAAGAGGTATAACCATGAGAGGGCGTCGCTCTGCCTTCTTTACATCTCAGTCGACGGGACAGGTCCTACATGCCCTCATTTTTTGCACCTGGACTACTCCCCAGTTGTGCGGGCATGTGCGGCAAAGAGGGACATAGGTAAATTGCAGGTCATCCGGAACAAAGCAGCACTTTGTTCTGGGGCGGCAGGTAGCCTAGTGGTTAGAGCGTTGGGCCAGTAAACAAAAGGTTGCTAGATCAAATCCCTGAGCTAACAATCTGTCGTTCTGCTCCTAAACAAGGCAATTAACCCACTGTTTCTAGGCCATCATTGTAAATAAGATTTTGTTCTTAACTGACTTGCCTAGTTAAATAAAGGTTACATTTTAAAATTTTAAAAATACAAATTAGATGTACACAGCAAGTGTCAGTAACATGCATGTCAATCTCTCCTGGCTTACTATTGGTCTTTGTGTTCGAGGTATTGATGTGTTGGAGGTACCGAAATGTCTGTTCAAGCAGCTGGCACACAGTTCAGACAATCATCAAAAAACGCAAGACTTGCAACCAGAGGTCTCTTCACAGTCCCCAGGTCCAGAACAGAGCCTGGTAAACACACAGTACTAATTAAATAGAGCCATGACTACATGGAACTCTCTGCCACCCCAGGTAAGTCAAGCTAGCAATAAAAACAGATAAAAGAACACCTTACTGCACAACGGGGACTGCGAAGAGACACAGCCATTTTATACTATATCTTGTATTGTATTTTGCACCGTAATATGTATTAAACTTAGGTATTGTGTGTATGTAATGATATGTAGGCTATGTGTTATGTTTTAAATGTATGTACACCACCAGCTAAAAGTTTTAGAACACCTATTCATTCAAGGGTTTATCTTTATTTTTTTTACTATTTTCTACAATGTAGAACTGCCAAGAGTGTGCAAAGCTGTCATCAAGGCAAAGGGTGGCTATTTGAAGTATAAATATAGAATATATATTTTGATTTAGTTTTGATGTCTTCACTATTGTTCTACAATGTCGAAAATAGTCAAATAAAGAAAAACCCTTGATTGTGTAGGTGTTCTAAAACCTTTGACCGGTAGTCCTTGACTAATAATCTTCTGTAGTATATAATATGTCATGTTTCATGTGGACCCCAGAAAGAGTAGCTGCTGCTTTTAAAGCGGCTAATGGAGATCCTAATAAAGACCAATACCAATATCTAGCTGGCTAATGTTAGCTAGGCTAGGGGTTAGGGTTAAAGTTAGGGTTCAATTTAGGAGTTAGGTTAAAGGATTAGGTTTAGGGTTAGGGTAAAGGTTAGCTAAAAGGGTTACGGTTAGGGGAAGGGTTAGCTAACATGCTAAGTAGTTGCAAAATCGCTAAAAAGTTGTAATTAGTTGAAAAGTTGCTAAAATGCTAAAGTTGTCCGTGATGACATTCGAACTTGCAGCCTTTGGGTTGCTAGGCGTTTGCGTTATATGCCCACCAATCCACACCGACAAACCACCCTAATTTCATTTTTTGTCTTAAGATCCTTAAGATCCGCCCTTTTTTTCAAATTTTTGCCTAAAATGACACACCCAAATCTAACTGCCTGTAACTATTCTTGGTAAAATTTGAAAGGAAACACTTTGAAGTTTATGAAAGGAATGTAGGAGAATATGACAAAAGATAATAAAAAGAAAAAAACAACCGTTCTTTTGCATTTTTTTGTACCATCATCTTTGAAATGTAAGAGAAAGGCCATAATGTATTATTCCAGCCCAGCTGCAATATAGATTGTGGCCACTAGATGGCAGCAATGTATGTGCAAAGTTTTAGACTGATCCCATGAACCATTGCATTTCGGTTCAGAATTTTGTATCAAGACTGCCCAAATGTGCCTAGTTTGTTTATTAATAACTTTTCATGTTCAAAACTGTGCACTCTCCTCAAAAAATAGCATGGTATTCTTTCACTGTAATATCTACTATAAATTGGACAATGCAGTTAGATTAACAAGAATTTAAGCTTTCTGCCAATATCAGATATGTCTATGTCCTGGGAAATGTTCTTGTTACTTACAACCTCATGCTAATCGCATTAGCCTACATTAGCTCAACCGTCCCGTGGATGGGGCACTGATCCCGACCATCTGTCTTATATTACCTTACCAAATGTAACATATCATACTAATTTGAGTCTCTCGGATTGACATTTACTATGTTAAGTCTAGTCTATGAGACCTGGCAGTCCAGTTTAGTAAAAATGTATGCCTTAATCAAAACATTTCAAAATACTAGGCTGATCCATAATAAGAAGGTGGCATCTTATGCCATCGTTTCCTTCTTCAAAGGGTAGATTCATTAATGAATAGTATGTAAATACAGTACATGATTAAAATGTCCTGGATTTGGTACCCGTAGCACCCCATGCTAATCATTGAGGGTGATCAAGAGGGTTAACCTTCTCACATCTTCTAAAGAATAAGATATGGACTGAGACCCTCCTCGCTAGTCCCTCCCTCCCTCCCTCATTTCCCCCTCCCCCTCTCTGCCCCATGTCTTAGAGGCAGGATTGGGACTGTCTTTATCACACGGATAATTACCACAGTTCATTAGGGAGGTTTAAGTAATCACATTCTACGCTGCTACTCTCTCTCTTTCTTCCATTAAATCAACAACATCACTCTCTTTCTCTTTCCCTCTCTTTATTTATTGTTAGTGTGTGTGTGTGTGTGTGTGTGTGCGTGTGCGTGTGAGTGTGTGTGTGTGTGTGTGTGTGTGTGTGTGTGTGTGTGTGTGTGTGTGTGTGTGTGTGTGTGTGTGTGTTTGTGTGTGTATGTGTCTTTCCCGTTGCTATATAAACCACCCAAACGAGTTAAATGAATGTCAACTGCCCCCAGAGGACTGGAAGCTTCAACTGCTTTGAAAACGCCTTTCCTTTGATTTCCCCTGATCCACAACCTCACAACACACACACCTCACCCTACCGTCATCCCTCTACGTTTATGTCCGTGGACCCTTCATAATATTGAACGGTCCCACCTAATATTATTGGAAAGATATACTACTTGCTGTGTGTACCACGTGTGTGTCAGCATCAATAAAACGAAGGAGCTGATCGAGGACTTCAGGAGACAGCAGAGAGAGCATGCCCCATCCTCTTCGGTAGGCCACAGTGGAGAGGTTCCTCTGCGTGCACATCACTGACAACCTGAAATGGTCCATCCACACAGACAGTGTTGAGAAGGAGGCGCAACAGCACCTCTTCAACCTCAGGAGGCTGAAGAAATTCTGCTTGGCCTCTAAGACCCCCACGCACTTCTTACAGATGCATAATTGAGGGCATCTTGTCAGGAACAGGGAAAACAAAACAACATTAATGCTGACACGGGGAACAAACTGAGGATCAGACAGATATAGAGGGGGCAATCAACAGTCCAGGTGAGTCCAATGAAGCGCTGATGCGCTTAATGATGGTGACAGGTGTGCGTAATGATGGGCAGCCTGGATGGGCCAGCTGAGGCGTGAGAGCCCGACGAGCCGGCTGAGGCATGACGCAGGAAGGGAGCCTGCCTAGCTCGCTGAGGCGTGGGAGCCTGACGATCTAGCTGAGGCGTGGGAGCCCGACGAGCCGGCTGAGGCGTGGAAGCCTGACAAGCCAGGTGAATCATGACGTGGGAAGCCTGACTAGCCGGCTGAGGCGTGGGAGCCTGGCGTGCCGGGTGAGGCGTGACGTGGTGTGGGAGTGTGCCGAGCCAACCGAGGCAAGGAAACCTCTCGAGCCAGCTAAGACGTTGTCAAAACGGTTGGTGTAGCTGGTGCATGGAAGTCAGGCGCAGAAGAGCAGAGATGAGTGGACAAAGCACTTTACTGAGGCAATTATTAGAACAGAACGCAACCGCGTCACAAAAACAACTGCCCAAAGAACAAGTGAGGCACCACAAAGTACAACAACCAAGTACAAAGTACTGGCTGCCACAAAGCACGGGTACAAAACAAAACCTGGCGCAAACCAGCCGGAAGCGTACCAACCTTGACAATAAACAATACCCCACACAGACATGGAGGGAACAGAGGGCTAAATACACATAGTAATTATGAGGAGATGTAAACCAGGTGTGCAGGAAAACAAGACAAAACAAATGGAAAATGAAAGTTGGAGCGGCGATGGCTAGAAGACCGGTGACGTCGACCGCCGCCCGAACAAGGAGAGGGACCGACTTCAGCGGAAGTCGTGACAGACGTGGAAGTCCGACGAGCCAGCTCAGGCACCCCCGTTCCTTCGGCAGCGGCACCCGGACCCGGACCCGACGTCACCAACTAAAACAAAAAACAAAACAAACTCCCTGATGCTTCCAACATTGGTGTCAGCATTCTGTGAGGACAGACGCTGGGAGATGAGAAGCAAGTACAGGGAGTGAACATTTAATAAATAACGGACATGAAACAAACATGGACAGCATCTGGACAGGGGGAAAAAAACAACATGAATTAATGCTGACGAGGGGAACAAACTGAGGAGCAGATAGATATAGAGAGGGCAATAAACAAAGTGAAGGAGTCCAGGTGAGTCCAATGAAGCATTGATGCACGTAATGATGGTGACAAGTATGCTGAAATGATGGGCAGCCTGGCGCCCGAGAGGGGGAGTGGAAGCAGGCATGACAGTATGTTTGTGAGACATATGGATGGTTGTACGAGGCTAGCTCCTAGCCACGTAGTGGCTGGTAGCCTTATTGTTTTTGTTAGATTGTTCTTGCATGGGAACAATATCTCAAGCCCAGATTGTCAAAAAGTTATACAATGGGCATACAAGTAATTATAGGGCCAAACCATGAAATGAATCGCTCATTGTATCAGACCAAGATGCAGACAGTGTCGAAGTAACAAAAGTGTATTACTAGAACAGGGGGCAGGCTAAACGACAGGTCAAGGGCAGGCAGAGGTCAGTAGTCCAGATCAGAGTCCAAAAGGTACAGAACGGCAGGCAGGATGGCAGTGTTGCCATCAGATGGAGAGGAGACCTATGACAAAGTCCAGGGATACAGTTGAAGTCGGAAGTTTACATACACTTAGGTTGGAGTCTTTAAAACTCGTTTTTCAACCACTCCACAAATTTCTTGTTAATTGACACTAGGGGTCAGATTTATTTTTATTTTTAAAATAACGTTCCCAAGGTATTTCTCAGGTCCAGATCGTAGAATATGCATATAATTTACAGATTAGGATAGAAAACACTCCAAAGTTTCCAAAACTGTCAAAATAGTGTCTGTGAGTATAACAAAACTGATTCTGCAGGCGAAAACCTGAGAAAAGCTAACCCGGACGTGATTTTTTTTATTTTTTATCTGTGTTTCCTGGCACGTCCTTCTTCCATTTAAAGGGGTATCAACCATATTCCTTTTCCAATGGCTTCCTCAGGCTGTGACCAGGCTTTAGACATAGTTTCAGACTTTTATTTTGAAAAATTAGCAAGATTTTTCAAAACTAGTCAGGTGTCCTCTGATTAGTTCCTGCGTGCGAGAGGGTAGCTCTCCATTTTATTTTTCTCTCTTATTGAATAGGTTACGGTCCGGTTGAAATATTATCAATTATGTTTGTTAAAAACAACATGAGGATTGATTATAAAAAACATTTGACATGTTTCTACGACCATTACAGACACTTTTTGGAATTTTCGTCGAATGGAACGAGGCTTTGGTTTTCTGAACATAACGCGCAACCCAAATGGCGTTTTTTTGTTATAAAAGTAATATTTATCGAACAGCAATAACATTTGTTGTGTAACTGGGAGTCTCGTGAGCGCAAACATCCGAAGATTATCAAAGGTAAGCGATACATTTTATTGCTTTTCTGACTTTCGTGACCATGCTAATTTGGGGCTAGCTGTTCTAGCATTGATTGATACACTCACAAAAGCTTGGATTTCTTTCGCTGTAAAGCATATTTTCAAAATCTGACACGGTAGGTGGATTAACAACAAGCTAAGCTGTGTTTTGGTATATTTCACTTGTGATTTCATGATTATAAATATTTTTAGTAATATTTTGCACCCTGCAGTTCAGTGGTTGTTTAGGAAAATGATCCTGTAAAAGGGATCCGTAGCGCAGAGAAGTTAACAAACTATAGTTTTGTCAAGTCGGTTGGGACATCTACTTTGTGCATGACACAAGTAATTTTTCCAACAATTGTTTACAGACAGATTATTTCACATACAATTCGCTGTATCACAATTCCAGTGGGTCAGAAGTTTACATACACTAAGTTGATTGTTAAACAGCTTGAAAATTCCAGAAAAGAAGCTTCTGATAGGCTTATTGACATCATTTGAGTCAATTGGAGGTGTACTTGTGGATTTATTTCAAGGCCTACCTTCAAACTGAGTGCCTCTTTGCTTGACATCATGGGGAAATCAAAAGAAATCAGCCAAGACCTCAGAAAAAAATTGTAGACCTCCACAAGTCTGATTCACCCTTGGGAGCAAATTCCAAACGCCTGAATGTACCACGTTCATCTGTACAAACAATAGTACGCAAGTATAAACACCATGGGACCACGCAGCCGTCATACCGCTCAGGAAGGAGAGGTGTTCTGCAACATCTCAAGACATCAGTCAGGAAGTTAAAGCTTGGTCGCAAATGGCTCTTCCAAATGGACAATGACCCCAAGCATACTTCCAAAGTTGTGGCAAAATTGTTTTTTGGCAGAACTGAAAAAGTGTGTGCGAGCAAGGAGGCCTACAAACCTGACTCAGTTACACCAGCTCTGTCAGGAGGAACGGGCCAAAATTCACCCAATTTATTGTGGGAAGCTTGTGGAAGGCTACCCAAAATGTTTGACCCAAGTTAAACAATTTAAAGGCAATGCTACCAAATACTAATTGAGTGTATGTAAACTTTTGACCCACTGGGATTGTGATGAAAGAAATACAAGCTGAAATAAATAATTCTCTCTACTATTATTCTGACATTTCACATTCTTAAAATAAAGTGGTGATCCTAACTGACCTAAGACAGGGATTTTTTACTAGGATTAAATGTCTAGGATTAAATGCTTCCCTATTCCCCAACTGAGTGCCGTTGCCAGGCACGAGGTGGGAAGGATGGTCTCGGGTTCTGGGGTTGTAGCTGTGGGGCTATAGCGGCGTGACAGCGCATCTGGCTTGACATTCTTGGATCCCGGTCGGTATGAGAGGGAGAAGTTGAACCAGGTGAACATCAGAGCCTACTTAGCTTGCCTGGAATTGAGACGCTTGGCGGTGCGGAGATATTCCAGGTTGTTGTGGACGGTCCACACAATGAATGGATGTTCCGCCCCCTCCAGCCAGTGTCTCCACTCCTCCAACGCCATCTTCACTGCGAGGAGCTCACGATTCCCCACATCGTAGTTCCTCTCCGTGGCGTTGAGGCGATGGGAGACGAAGGCGCAGGGATGTAACTTGAGGTCCCCCACTCCAACATTCGAAGCATCGGCCTCCACCACGAACTGGCGGGACAGGTCAGGATAATGCAAGATGGGAGCTGTGGTGAAACGGTGTTTGAGATCTCGGAACGCCCGGTCAGCAGCTGGGTACCACGTGAACAGAACCTTGGTAGAGGTGAGTGCTGAAAGGGGGAAAGCCAGGGTGCTGTAACCCTGGATAAAGTGGCGATAAAATTTAGAGAATCGCAGGAAACGTTGCAGCTGCACCCTGGACATTGGCTGGAGCCAATCCTTCACCTCACTCACCTTCCAGGGAGGCAACTGTACACTCCTTGCAGCGATGATGTAACCCAGGAAGGGGATGGTGGAGAGATGGAATTCACGCATCTCTGTTCCACAAAAATCTCCAGGAGGCGTTGGAGAACCTGTCGGACTTGGAGCACTTGTTCTTGGGCGGGAGAAGACGAGGATGTCGTCAAGGTAGATGAAGACAAACCGGTTCAACATGTCGCGGAGAACATCATTAACCAGAGCCAGGAACACAGTTGGAGCGTTGGTAAGGCGAAATGGCATGACCAGATACTCGTAGTGACCGCAGGCCGTGTTGGAGGCAGTCTTCCACTCGTCCCATTCCCGTATCCGCAACAGGTGGTAGGTGTTCTGTAGGTCCAGCTTGGAGAACACGGTGCCCCCCTGGAATGGCTCGAAGGCCGAGGAGATGAATGGTAGCAGGTAGCGCTTCTTCACCGTGATGTCGTTGAGGCCCCGGTAGTCGATGCCCGGACACAGGGTTTTGTCCCTCTTCTCCACAAAGAAGAGAGGCAGAAGGATGGATGAACCCTGCAGCTAGGGAGTCCTCAATGTATGTCTCCATGGCCTTGGTCTCCGGACCCGACAGAGAGTACAGTCGTCCCCGGGGTGGAGTGGTGCCTGGGAGGAGGTCAGTTCCGCAGTCATAGGGTCGGTGCGGCAGAAGTGATGACGGCCCGGGCCTTACTAAACATCTCCCGGAGGTCTTGGTACTCTGCAGAAATGGCGGAGAGGTCTGTGGCAACTTCCGAGCCCCCAGAAAGACGTCCCGGGGCAGGCTGCGCTGACTTCATGCAATGAGCGTGGCAGAACAGGCTCCAGCCCATGATGGCACCAGCAGACCAGTCAATAAAGAGATTATGTCGCTGGAGCCAAGAGAATCCCAATACCACGGGAACCTGAGGAGACTTAATGAGCAGGAATTGGATTGTCTCGCTGTGGTTCCATGACACACGTGGGTGATGGGGGTGGATTTAGTGGGAGACCCAGCCTATAGAGCGCCCGTCCATCACTCTAACGTCCAGGGAATGGAGAGGGGCTGAGTGGGGATGCCCAGCTCGGACTCCAGGGTAATATCCATAATCTGAGAGAGATTTCGACTGGTCGCCCACAGCAAAATGGACTAAAAAGGGGTGCAAGTAAAGGGAGAGGAAAAGTTCTCCGTATGTACTCGCTCCTACTGGTGAGCCTGGTCTTTTAGTCGACAGGTGGATACGAAATTACTAGTAGTCCCGCAATACAGGCAACTCTTAGTGTGAAGCCTGTATAGCCGTTCGGCTGGAGACAGCCTGGCTCTGCCTAGTTGCATTGGCTAGGGAAGAGGTGAATCGGTAGACAACGTAGACTCTGGGGAACTCGGGTAGCCTCGGGTTCTCTTGGCAACGGAGCTGTCGGGGACTTCCGGGATGCCTAGGAGGCGAGGTGGAGTCCTTGGGCGGGCGAGTGAAATCAAATCTCCTCTCCTTCCTTCGTTCCCGTAGTCACCCATCGATCCGAATGGTCATGGCGATGAGCGAGTCGAGATCCGTCAGTAGTTCCCGGACTGAAAACTCCTCCTTTACTTCCTCCGATACTCCATGCAGGAACATGTTGAACAGCGCTTCCGGGTTCCAGGCACTCTCAGCTGCCAACGTACGAAAATCCACTGCATAGTTTGCCGCATTGCGGGAGTCTTGCAGAAGCTGGAGTAACTTCCGCGCAGACTCTCTCCCGCACAATGGAGCGTCGAAAACTTTCTTAACCTCCGCCACAAACTCCTGCAGACTGAAGCATACGGCCGACTGTTGTTCCCATACTACCATAGCCCAGGCGAGAGCCCTCCCGGACATCGGCGTGATGAGGTATGCTATCTTAGAGCGGTCCGAGGGGAAGGAGGAGGGCTGCAGCTCAATGATGAGGGAACACTGAGCAAGAAACGCCCGACAGGTGCCCGACTCACCATCGAAGCGTTCCGGGGGAGGTATGTGGGGTTCCTGGAAAACCAGGAGGCCGGGGAGGCAGTGCTGCTAACAGCCGGGTTACTAAGGAGCTCTGAGATTACCGTTGTGGTAGACTGCCTAACAGACAACCCGCGGAATTGCTCCAGCAATGTGTTCAATGCTGGGTCATGGCTTTCGGCCAAGGTTTGGAACCCTTCCATAAGACTACGAAGCAACTCCTCGTGCCTTCCAATGGTGGCTCCTTGGGAAGAGATGGCGTTGTCGAGCTGGTCCAAGTCTGTTGGGTCAGTCATGGCCAGTTCATACTATCACGTTTTAGGGAAGACCAGATGCAGTGTCGAAGTAACAAAAGTTTATTACTAGTACAGGGGCAGGCAAAACGACAGGTCAAGGGCAGGCAGAGGTCAGTAATCCAGATCAGAGTCCAACAGGTACAGAACAGCAGTTATTCTCAGGGTCAGGGCAGGCAGAGGTCAATAATCCAGTGTGGTGTGACAAGGTACAGAACGGCAGGCAGGCTCAGGGTCAAGGCAGGCAGAATGGACATAATAGGACATTTTCTTCTTCCTTTACTCGCACCCCTTTTCATGCCATTTTGCTGTTGGGGGATCAGTCGAGATCGCTCTGGGTCCTCATCAACTCAGGGGCCGATGAGAGCTTTTTGGACTATACCCTGGCTTCCGAGCTGGGCATCCCCACTCAGCCCCTCTCCATTCCCATGGACGTTCTGTCATGCCCATTTCCTGAAGTCAGCACAACCTGACCCGCGACTTCTTCCTGGGGGATCAGGAAGTCGCCTCGGACCTCTCCGCCGACTACCAGGACCTCCGGGAGGTGTTCAACAAGGCCCGGGCCACTTCACTTCCAGCGCACTGACCTTACGACTGCGGGATTGACCTTCTCCCTAGCACGACTCCGCCCCAGGGACGACTGTACTCTCTGTCGGGACCAGAGACTAAGGCATTGGAGACCTACATTGGCGACTCCCTAGTTGCAGGATTCATCCATCCTTCTTCTTCTCCCGCTGGCGCCACGGTTCTTCTTTGTGGAGAAGAGGGACAAGACCCTCCGTCCGTGCATCGACTACCGGGGTCTCAACAACATAACGGTGAAGAACCGCTACCCCTCATCTCCTCGGCCTTCGAGCCGCTCCAGGGGGCCACCGTGTTTTCCAAGCTGGACCTACGGAACACCTACCACCTGCTGCGGATACGGGAAGGGGATGAGTAGAAGACCACCTTCAACATGGCCATCGGTCACTACGAGTATTTGGTCATGCCATTTGGCCATACCAACAACCCTGCTGTGTTCCAGGCTCTGCTATCGCTGCTTTACCAGGCTCTTCTATCACTGCTTTATCTGGGGTTACAGCACCCTGGCTTCCCCCCTGTCAGCACTCACCTCACCCAAGGTTCCATTCACATGGTCTCCAGCTGCTGACCGGGCATTCCGGGACCTCAAACATCGCTTCACCACTGCTCCCATCTTGGTTTATCCTGACTCAACCCATCAGTTTGTGGTGGAGGTTGATGCTTCGGATGTTGGAGTGGGGGCTGTCCTGTCCCAGCGTTCTGCCCTGGACCTCAAGCTACATCGCTGCACCTTCTTCTCCTATCGCCTCAAAGCCATGGAAAGGAACTATAATGTGAGGATACGTGAGGTTCTACGTCAATTTCTCCCTCTCATACCGGCCGAGATCCAAGAATGTCAAGCCGGATGCACTGTCCTGCCGCTATAGCTCCACGACTACGACCCCGGAACCATCCTCCGTGCCTGGCGACGGCACTCAGCTGGAGAATAGCGAAGCAGGTCCGGGAGGCGCAGCGTTCCCAGCCGAACCCCGGGTGGGGCCCTGATAACCAGATATTCGTTCCTGACGCCGTCCGCTCCGCGGTCCTGGAGTGGGCCCACTCCTCTAGGCTTGCTTGCGACCCGGGCTCCCATCGGACCCTGGCTTTTGTGCAACAGTGCTTTTGGTGGCCTACCATGGTCCCTGCCGTGTCCGCATTCGTCGCCGCTTGCACGGTTTGTGCACAGATCAAGACTCCTCGACAAGCTGCGGCTGGTCTCCTCAAACCTCTGCCTGTTCCTCACCGTCCATGGTCTCCCTCCCTGGACTTTGTCACGGGTCTTCCCCCATCTGATGGCAACACCACCATCCTGACTGTGGTGGATCAGTTTTCCAAAGCCGCCCACTTCATTTCTCTCCCCAAACTACCCTCTGCCAAAGAGACGGCCCAACTCATGGTGCAGCAGGTCTTCCGGATCCATGGACTACCGGTAGACATGGTCTCCGACCGGGGTCTTCAGTTCTCGTCCCAGTTCGGGAAGGCGTTCTGCACCCTCATTCGGTCATCGGCCAGCCTGTCGTCCAACCCCACCACCTGGAGCCAGCAGCTTGTGTGGGTCGAATACGCACGCAACACCCTTCCCTACTCTGCCATGGGCCTATCTCCTTTTGATTGTTCAATGGGGTATCAGCCCGCGCTCTTCCCTGAGCAGAAGGAAGAGGTCGGCACACCTTCTGCCCAGATGTTTGTCCGCCGGTGTCGTCGTACCTGGAGGAGAGCCCGGTCGGCCCTCCTCAAGACCACAACCAGGTATCGATGACAAGCGAATGGCCACCGGACCCCGGCTCCCCGGTATCGTGTCTGGCAGAAGGTATGGCTGTCCACCCGGGATCTACCCCTCTGGGTGGAATCCCGCAAACACTCGCCCCGGTTTATCGGCCCTTTTCCCCATCTCCAAGATCATTAGCCCCTCTGCTGTTCGTCTTCTGTTGCCCCGTACCCTTCGTATACATCCTACCTTTCATGTGTCCAGAGTTAAAACCATGTCTCCTAGCCATCTGTCCCTTGTTTCCTTTTGTGTCCTTTTGCCTGCCCCTGTTCAAATAATAAACGTTGTTATTTCAACGCTGTCTGCACCTGGGGCTTACCTTGAACGTGATAATAATACTCTGAGCAAAGGTGTTCATCTTCAAATGGACATTTTGGAGATATAACGACGGAATTGTACAAAAGGACAATTTGTGATGTTTATGGGACATATTGGAGTGCCAACAGAAGAAGCTCTTCAAAGGTAAGGCATGAATTATATCATTATTTCTGAGTTTTGTGTCGCGCCTGGCGGGTTGAAATATGATTGTCATGTGGTTGTTTGATGGGGTGCTGTCCTCAGATAATCGCATGTTTTGTTTTCGCCGTAAAGCCTTTATGAAATCTGACACGGTGGCTGGATTAACAAGAAGTTAAGCTTTAATTTGGTGTATTGCACTTGTGATTGTATGAAAGTTAAATATTTCTAATAATCTTTTTTGAATTTCGCGCTCTGCAATTTCACCGGATGTTGTGAAATTGATCCCGCTAACGGGATTTGATCCATAAGAAGTTTTTAATGCGTTTGAGCCAATCAGTTGTGTTGTGACAAGGTGGGGGGTATACAGAAGATAGCCCTATTTGGTAAATCGATATTATGGATGGAACATTTCAAGAACTTTGAAAGTTTCTTCAAGTGCAGTCGCAAAACCATCAAGCGCTATGATGAAACTGGCTCTCATGAGGATCGCCACAGGAATGGAAGACCCAGAGTTACCTCTGCTGCAGAGGATACATTCATTAGAGTTACGAGCCTCGGAAATTGCAGCCCAAATAAAAGCTTCACAGAGTTCAAGTAACACACAACATCTCAACATCAACTGTTCAGAGGAGACTGTGTGAATCAGGCCTTCATGGTCGAATTGCTGCAAAAGAAACACTATTAAAGAACACCAATAAGAAGAAGAGACTTGCTCGGGCCAAGAAACACAAGCAATGGACATTAGACCGGTGGAAATGTGTCCTTTGGTCTGGAGTCCAAATTGAAGATTTTTGGTTTCAACCGCCGTGTCTTTGTGGGATACTGTGTGGGTGAACGGATGATCTCCGCATGGGTATTTCCCACCGTAAAGCATGGAGGAAGAGGGGTTATGGTGTGGGGGTGCTTTGCTGGTTACACTGTTTGTGATTTATTTAGAATCCAAGGCACATTTAACCAGCATGGCTACCACAGCATTCCGCAGCGATACACCATCACATCTGGTTTGTGTTTAGTGGTACTATCATTTGTTTTTCAACAGGACAATGACCCAAAACACAAATCCAGGCTGTGTAAGGGTTATTTCACCAAGAAGGAGAGTTATGGAGTGCTGCATCAGATGACCTGGCCTCCACAATCCCCAGACCTCAACCAAATTGAGATGATTTGGGATGAGTTGGACCGCAGAGTGAAGGAAAAGCAGCCAACCAGTGCTCAGCATATATGGGAACTCCTTCAAGACTGTTGGAATGCATTCTAGGTGAAGCTGGTTGAGAGACTGCCAAGAGTGTGCAAAGCTGTCATCAAGGCAAAGGGTGGCTCTTTGAAGAATCTCAAATATAAAATATATTTTGATTTGGTGAACACTTTTTTGGTTACTACATGATTCCATATGTGTTATAGTTTTGATGTCTTCACTATTATTCTACCATGTTGTCACGTTCCTGACCTGTTTTCTGTTGATTTGTATGTAGTTGGTCAGGGCGTGAGTTGGGGTGGGTATTCTATGTTGTGTGTCTAGTTCGTCTGTTTCTATGTTCAGCCTGATATGGTTCTCAATCAGAGACAGCTGTCAATCGTTATCCCTGATAGTATGTAAAGTGTAATAAAATGTATGCGCTCTACTGTAAGTCGCTCTGGATAAGAGCGTCTGCTAAATGACTAAAATGTCTAAAATGTAATTGAGAATCATATATAGGTGGCTTGTTTTGTGTTGGGGATTGTGGGTGGTTGTTTCCTGTCTCTGTGTTTGTGTTCTGCACCAGAGAGGACTGTCTCGGTTTTCACTTTTGTTATTTTGTTATTTGTTAATGTTCATTGTTTATTGTTGAATTAAACATGTTGAACACTAACTGCGCTGCATTTTGGTCCTCTCCTTCATCCCAGGAAGAAAGCCGTTACAGAACCACCCACCTAACCCGGACCAAGCAGCGTGGCAATGGGCAGCAACGACAGCAGCAGTGGTACAAGGAGGAATGGACTTGGAAGGAGATTCTGGACGGAGAAGGACCCTGGGCAGAGCCAGAGGAGTGTCGCCGCCCCAAAGCGGAGCTGGAGGCATCTAAAGCGGAGAGGCGGCATTATGAGGCGCTAGCAAGGCAGATCGGCTGGAAGCCCGAGAGGCTCACCCAAAAATGTATTGGGGGGGGGGCTAAAGGGGAGTGTGGCGAAGTCAGGTAGGAGACCTGCGCCAACTTCCCGGGCTTACCGAGGAGAGCGAGAGTACGGGCAGACACCGTGTTACGCAGTAGAGCGCATGGTGTCTCCTGTACGTGTTCATAGCCCGGTGCGGGTTATTCCACCTCCCCGCACTAGCCGGGCTAGAGTGAGCATTGAGCCAAGTGCCATGAAGCCGGCTCTACATATCTGGCCTCCAGTACGTCTCCTCGGGCCGGTGTACATGGCACCAGCCTTACGCATGGTGTCCCCGGTTCGCCAACACAGCCCAGTGCGGGTTATTCTACCTCCCCGTACTGGGCGGGCTACGGGGAGCATACAACCAGGTAAGGTTGGGCAGGCTCAGTGCTCAAGGGAGCCAGTAAGCCTGCACGGTCCGGTATATCCGGCGCCACTTTCCCGCCCCAGCCCAGTACCACCAGTGCCTACACCACGCACCAGACTTCCAGTGCGTCTCCAGAGCCCTGTTCTTCCTCCACGCACTCTCCCTGTGGTGCGTGTCTCCAGCCCAGTACCACCAGTTCCGGCACCACGCACCAAGCCTCCTGTGCGTCTCCAGAGCCCTGTACGCACTGTGCCTTCTCCCCGCACTCGCCCTGAGGTGCGTGCCCTCAGCCCGGTTCCACCAGTGCCGGTACCACGCACCAGGCCTATAGTGCGCATCGAGAGTCCAGTGTACCCTGTTCCTGCTCCCCGCACTAGCCTTGAGGTGCGTGTCTCCAGTCCGGCACCATCAGTTCCGGCACCACGCACCAGGCCTACTGTGCGCCTCAGCAGGTCAGAGTTGGTCGTCTGCCCAACGCCGCCTGCACTGCTCGTCTGCCCAGCGCCGTCTGAGCTGCCTGCCTGCCCAGCGCCGTCTGAACTGCCTGCACTGCTCGTCTGCCCAGCGCCGTCTGAGCTGCCTGCACTGCTCGTCTGCCCAGCACCGTCTGAGCTGCCTGTCTGCCCAGCGCCGTCTGAGCCATCCGTCTGCCCAGCGCCGTCTGAGCCATCCGTCTGCCCAGCACCGTCTGAGCCATCCGTCTGCCCAGCGCCGTCTGAGCCATCCGTCTGCCCAGCGCCGTCTGAGCCATCCGTCTGCCCAGCGCCGTCTGAGCCATCCGTCTGCCCAGCGCCGTCTGAGCCATCCGTCTGCCCAGCGCCGTCTGAGCCATCCGTCTGCCCAGCGCCTTCAGAGCCGTCCGTCTGTCCCGAGCCGCTAGAGCCATCCGTCAGTCAGGAGCCGCCAGCCATTCAGGAGCCGCCAGAGCCGCCAGCCAGTCAGGAGCCGCAAGAGCCGCCAGCCAGTCAGGAGCCGCCAGAGCCGCCAGCCAGTCAGGAGCCACCAGCCAGTCAGGAGCCGCCAGAGCCGCCAGCCAGTCAGGAGCCGCCAGAGCCGCCAGCCAGTCAGGAGCCGCCAGCCCGTCAGGAGCCGCCAGAGCCGCCAGCCAGTCAGGAGCCGCCAGAGACGCCAGCCAGTCAGGAGCCGCCAGAGCCGCCAGCCAGTCAGGAGCCGCCAGAGCCGCCAGCCAGTCAGGAGCCGCCAGAGCCGCCAGCCAGTCAGGAGCCGCCAGCCAGTCAGGAGCCGCCAGAGCCGCCAGCCAGTCAGGAGCCGCCAGAGCCGCCAGCCAGTCAGGAGCCGCCAGAGCTGCCAGCCAGTCAGGAGCCGCCAGAGCCGCCAGCCAGTCAGGAGCCGCCAGAGCCGCCAGCCAGTCAGGAGCCGCCAGAGACGCCAGCCAGTCAGGAGCCGCCAGAGACGCCAGCCAGTCAGGAGCCGCCAAAGCCGCCAGCCAGTCAGGAGCCGCCAGATCCGCCAGCCAGTCAGGAGCCGCCAGAGCCGCCCTCCAGTCATGAGCCGCCCTCCAGTCATGAGCCGCCCTCCAGTCATGAGCCGCCCTCCAGTCATGAGCCGCCCTCCAGTCATGAGCCGCCCTCCAGTCATGAGCCGCCCTCCAGTCATGAGCCGCCCTCCAGTCATGAGCCGCCCTCCAGTCATGAGCTGCCCTACAGTCCGGAGTTGCCACCCAGTCCGGAGCTGCCACCCAGTCCGGAGCTGCCACTCAGTCCGGAGCTGTCACTCAGTCCGGAGCTGCCACTCAGTCCGGAGCTGCCATTAGTCCAGAGTTGTCCCTCTGTCCTAAGCTACCTCTCTGTCCGGGAACGATTTCTCTGTCCGGAGCTACCTCTCGGTCCTGAGCTACCTCTCGGTCCTGAGCAACCTCTCGGTACTGAGCTACCTCTCGGTCCTGAGCTACCTCTCGGTCCTGAGCTACCTCTCGGTCCTGAGTTGTCTCCTCTATTTAGGAGGGGCCTTGGTGAAGGTTCCTGGACCATGGTCGGGGGCGAGGGTCGCCACTCAAAGGACGCTAAGGAGGGGGACAAAGACAGTGGTGGAGTGGTGTCCTCGTCCACCGCCGGAGCCGCCACCGCGGACAGATGCCCACCCAGACCCTCCCCTTGAGTTTTAGGGGTGCGCCCGGAGTTCGCACCTTGAGGGGGGGGGTTCTGTCACGTTCCTGACCTGTTTTCTGTTGTTTTGTATGTGTTTAGTTGGTCAGGGCGTGAGTTGGGGTGGGTATTCTATGTTGTGTGTCTAGTTCGTCTCTTTCTATGTTCAGCCTGATATGGTTCTCAATCAGAGACAGCCGTCAATCGTTGTCCCTAATTGAGAATCATATATAGGTGGCTTGTTTTGTGTTGGGGATTGTGGGTGGTTGTTTCCTGTCTCTGTGTTTGTGTTCTGCACCAAAGAGGACTGTCTCGGCTTTCACTTTTGCTATTTTGTTAATGTTCATTGTTTATTGTTGAATTAAACGTTGAACACTAACTGCGCTGCATTTTGGTCCTCTCCTTCATCCCAGGAAGAAAGCCGTTACACATGTAGACAATAGTGAAAATATAGAAAAACCCTTGAATGAGTAGGTGTTCTAAAAAATGTCGACCGGTAGTGTATATATATTTAAAATTCTATATATACAGTATATTAAAAATGACCCGGTTAGAAAGAATTCTGAGATTCGGCTGAAAATATGTTAGCATTGTCAGAAATGCTACAAAACGTAGAAAGTACATTGTTTGTTCTTAATGGACGTGAATGTGCACGTGAGAGCGATAAATTCTAAATGTAATAAAAGCTGTTACACCTAGAAACTTAGTGTGTTTTGCAGATGAAAAAATACAGATTACATTTTTAATTAAAAAATGTGTACTCAAAATTGTACTGTCAACCTGCACATCATCTTTTTGGGGTTTGTGGCACTAATGTGAGGGGCTATGGCAGGGGAAACGGTGTTGCAGTAGCTTATAGTGCTTGGTGTGGGAATAATGATAAGTGAACTGGGTGAGCTTTGTGTTCATATTGCACTAAAAAAGGGAACCTAACTACAGACTTCAAGTGAACCGATCTCAGACTACTTCTTCAGATGGTCTCAGTTCGGTTCACTTCAGGGGCTCTTTTGAGAGGTCTGAGTTTCTTTGAAGCATTCACACTGCACAGAAAATGAAAGGGAACCGCACTGAGTTCCCTAAAATTGGCTGAAAGGAACTAAGAGTGAAAACACTCTTTGTCAATATGACATTTTTAAAATCCAAATGGTCACATTATGGATGCTGTAGTCTCGTTTTGATCCGACATCTCAAATTTGAGCTAGGTACCCAGAAAATTATTCTGGCTCAGCTGTGGGCTGTATACTTTGATTTTTTGTGGCCCAGTATATGCCTGGGTCCCCGGACCAAAGCTGGCATACTTTGGTCAACACACTGTAAAATTATTCCCTCTAAAAAGGTATGGCCCAGATCTGGCCCATATAGTAAAAAATACATGTAAAATCAACAAGAGTGGCCCAGGTTTGGCCCACATACTGCTAAAATAAGATAGGGCACTCAACATAATAAGGACTGACACAAATTACTGATGATTTACTGAAATGAATTGATAGTAAGAAGATTGTGGGGCCTATTTTGTTAGACCTCAGTGCAGCTTCTGATATCATTGATCATAACCTATTGCTAAAAAAAACATAGGTGTTATGGATTTGCATCCTCTGCCTTATTATGGATTGAGAGTTCCCTATCTAATAGAACACAGAGCGTTTTCGTTAATGGAAGCTTCTCTCATGCATATTCAGTTGTGTGTGGTGTACCGCAGGGCAGCCGACTAGTGCCATTATTGTTTTCTGTTTTTACAAATTACCTTCCACTGACCCTAATTAAAGGCAGTGTGTCTACAGTATGTACGCTGAAAGCTCAACAATATACATTTCGGATGCAACAGTAAAATAAATAACTGAAACACTTAACATAGAGCTCCAGTCAGTTTTAGAATGGTTAACTAGCAATAGGCTGTGCTACATATCTCAAAAACTAAAAGAATAATTTTTGCGACAAATCACTCACTCAACGCTAAACCTCGTGTAGATCTATTATTGAATAATGTGGCGAATGAGCAAGTTGAGGAGACTAAACTGCTGGGTGTAACCCTAGTTAGCAAGCTTTCATGGTCAAAACATATAGACTCAATGGTTGCTAAAATGGGAAGAGGTCTGTCCATGATAGGGCGTCGCTCTACCTTCGTGACATCTCATTTGACCAGACAGGTGGTTATGTGGGGCAAAGAAGGACATAGATAAATTGCAGTTGGTCCAGAACAAAGCAGCACTTAGATGTACACGGAGGGAAAGTGTCTGTAACATGCATGTCAGTCTCTCCTGGCTCAAAGTTGAAGAAAGATTGACTGCATCACTATTGGTCTTCGTGCGAGGTATTGATGTGTTGAAGGTACCGAACTGTGTGTTTTAGCAGTTGGAACACAGTTTGGACACTCCTCGGTACAACACAAGATATGCAACCAGAGATCTCTTCACAGTCCCCAGGTCCCGAACAGAGTCTCAGAAACGCACAGCATTAAATAGAGCCATGACTACATGGAACTCTCTACCACCACAGGTAACTCAAGCTAGCAATAAAACCAGTTTAAAAAAACAGATGAAAGAACACCTTACAGCACAAAGGGGACTGTGAAGAGACACAGCCATTTTATAAATCTTGTATTGTAATTTGCACTGTAATATGTATTAGACCTAGATATTATTTGCATGTACTTATACAGTTGAAGTCTGAAGTTTACATACACCTCAGCCAATGTCACGCGCAAAACAGAGTTTGCTTTGTATGTTTTTTTTGATTGGTCAGGGTGTGATCTCTGTGGGCATTCTATGTTGTTTGTCTGGTTTGTCTATTTCTGTGTTTGTCCTGATATGGTTCTCAATCAGAGACAGGTGTTTTGCGTTGTCTCTGATTGGGAACCATATTGAGGTAGCCTGTTTTGTAGTGTGTTTTGTGGGTGATTGTTCCTGTTTCGTGTGTTCATCTGTTCTGTGTTCACTAGTTCAGGACTGTGGCGTCTTCGGTTCTTTCTGTCAGTTTGTTGTTTTTGTTCGTTGTTTAAGTAGCCTATTAAAATATGGATTATCATCACGCTGCATTTTGATCCTCCTCTTTTTCACCCGAAGACAGCGGTTACAGCCAAATACATTTATACTCAGTTTTTCACAATTCCTGACATTTAATCTAAGTAAAAATTCCCTGTCTTAGGTCAGTTAGGATCACCACTTTATTTTAAGAATGTGAAATGTCAGAATAATAGTAGAGAATGATTTATTTCAGCTTTATTTATTTAATCACATTCCCAGTAGGTCAGAAGTGTACATACACTCAATTAGTATTTGGTAGCATTGCCTTTACATTGTTTAACTTGGGTGAAATGTTTCAGGTAGCCTTCCACAAGCTTCTCACAACATAAGTTGGGTGAATTTTGGCCCATTCCTCCTGACAGAGCTGGTGTAACTGAGTCAGGTGTGTAGGCCTCCTTGCTCACACACACTTTTTTAGTTCTGCCCACACATTTTCTATAGGTTTGAGGTCAGGGCTTTGTGATGGCCACTCCAATACCTTGACTGTGTTGTCCTTAAGCCATTTTGCCACAACTTTGGAAGTATGCTTGGGGTCATTGTCCATTTGGAAGACCCATTTGCGACCAAGCTTTAACTTCCTGACTGATGTCTTGAGATGTTGCTTTAATATATCCACAATTTTCCTCACTCATATTGACAACTATTTTGTGAAGTGCACTAGTCCCTCCTGCAGCAAAGCACCCCTACAACATGATGCTGCCACCCCCGTGCTTCACGGTTGGGATGGTGTTCTTCGGCTTACAAGCCGACCCCTTTTTCCTCCAAATATAACGATGGTCATTATGGCCAAACAGTTCTGTTTTTGTTTCATCAGACCAGAGGACATTTCTCAAAAAGTACGATCTTTGTCCCCATGTGCAGTTGCAAACCGTAGTCTGGCTTTTTTTATGGCGGTTTTGGAGCAGTGTCTTCTTCCTTGCTGAGCTGCCTTTCAGGTTATGTCGATTTAGGATTCGTTTTACTGTGAATATAGATACTTTTGTACTTGTTTCCTCCAGCATCTTCACAAGGTCCTTTGCTGTTGTTCTGGGATTGATTTGCACTTTTCGCAACAAAGTATGTTCATCTCTAGGAGACAGAACGCGTCTCCTCCTGAGCGGCATGACGGCTGCGTGGTCCCATGGTGTTTATACTTTACATTTACATTTAAGTCATTTAGCAGACGCTCTTATCCAGAGCGACTTACAAATTGGTGCATTCACCTAATGACATCCAGTGGAACAGCCACTTTACAATAGTGCATCTAAATCTTTTAAGGGGGGGGGGGGGAGGCAGAAGGATTGCTTTATCCTATCCTAGGTATTCCTTGAAGAGGTGGGGTTTCAGGTGTCTCCGGAAGGTGGTGATTGACTCCGCTGTCCTGGCGTCGTGAGGGAGTTTGTTCCACCATTGGGGTGCCAGAGCAGCGAACAGTTTTGACTGGGCTGAGCGGGAACTGTACTTCCTCAGTGGTAGGGAGGCGAGCAGGCCAGAGGTGGATGAACGCAGTGCCCTTGTTTGGGTGTAGGGCCTGATCAGAGCCTGAAGGTACTGAGGTGCCGTTCCCCTCACAGCTCCGTAGGCAAGCACCATGGTCTTGTAGCGGATGCGAGCTTCAACTGGAAGCCAGTGGAGAGAGCGGAGGAGCGGGGTGACGTGAGAGAACTTGGGAAGGTTGAACACCAGACGGGCTGCGGCGTTCTGGATGAGTTGTAGGGGTTTGATGGCACAGGCAGGGAGCCCAGCCAACAGCGAGTTGCAGTAATCCAGACGGGAGATGACAAGTGCCTGGATTAGGACCTGCGCCGCTTCCTGTGTGAGGCAGGGTCGTACTCTGCGGATGTTGTAGAGCATGAACCTACAGGAACGGGCCACCGCCTTGATGTTAGTTGAGAACGACAGGGTGTTGTCCAGGATCACGCCAAGGTTCTTAGCGCTCTGGGAGGAGGACACAATGGAGTTGTCAACCGTGATGGCGAGATCATGGAACGGGCAGTCCTTCCCCGGGAGGAAGAGCAGCTCCGTCTTGCCGAGGTTCAGCTTGAGGTGGTGATCCGTCATCCACACTGATATGTCTGCCAGACATGCAGAGATGCGATTCGCCACCTGGTCATCAGAAGGGGGAAAGGAGAAGATTAATTGTGTGTCGTCTGCATAGCAATGATAGGAGAGACCATGTGAGGTTATGACAGAGCCAAGTGACTTGGTGTATAGCGAGAATAGGAGAGGGCCTAGAACAGAGCCCTGGGGGACACCAGTGGTGAGAGCGCGTGGTGAGGAGACAGATTCTCGCCACGCCACCTGGTAGGAGCGACCTGTCAGGTAGGACGCAATCCAAGCGTGGGCCGCGCCGGAGATGCCCAACTCGGAGAGGGTGGAGAGGAGGATCTGATGGTTCACAGTATCGAAGGCAGCCGATAGGTCTAGAAGGATGAGAGCAGAGGAGAGAGAGTTAGCTTTAGCAGTGCGGAGCGCCTCCGTGATACAGAGAAGAGCAGTCTCAGTTGAGTGACTAGTCTTGAAACCTGACTGATTTGGATCAAGAAGGTCATTCTGAGAGAGATAGCAGGAGAGCTGGCCAAGGACGGCACGTTCAAGAGTTTTGGAGAGAAAAGAAAGAAGGGATACTGGTCTGTAGTTGTTGACATCGGAGGGATCGAGTGTAGGTTTTTTCAGAAGGGGTGCAACTCTCGCTCTCTTGAAGACGGAAGGGACGTAGCCAGCGGTCAGGGATGAGTTGATGAGCGAGGTGAGGTAAGGGAGAAGGTCTCCGGAAATGGTCTGGAGAAGAGAGGAGGGGATAGGGTCAAGCGGGCAGGTTGTTGGGCGGCCGGCCGTCACAAGACGCGAGATTTCATCTGGAGAGAGAGGGGAGAAAGAGGTCAAAGCACAGGGTAGGGCCGTGTGAGCAGAACCAGCGGTGTCGTTTGACTTAGCAACCGAGGATCGGATGTCGTCAACCTTCTTTTCAAAATGGTTGACGAAGTCGTCTGCAGAGAGGGAGGAGGGGGGGGGAGGGGGAGGAGGATTCAGGAGGGAGGAGAAGGTGGCAAAGAGCTTCCTAGGGTTAGAGGCAGATGCTTGGAATTTAGAGTGGTAGAAAGTGGCTTTAGCAGCAGAGACAGAAGAGGAAAATGTAGAGAGGAGGGAGTGAAAGGATGCCAGGTCCGCAGGGAGGCGAGTTTTCCTCCATTTCCGCTCGGCTGCCCGGAGCCCTGTTCTGTGAGCTCGCAATGAGTCGTCGAGCCACGGAGCGGGAGGGGAGGACCGAGCCGGCCTGGAGGATAGGGGACATAGAGAGTCAAAGGATGCAGAAAGGGAGGAGAGGAGGGTTGAGGAGGCAGAATCAGGAGATAGGTTGGAGAAGGTTTGGGCAGAGGGAAGAGATGATAGGATGGAAGAGGAGAGAGTAGCGGGGGAGAGAGAGCGAAGGTTGGGACGGCGCGATACCATCCGAGTAGGGGCAGTGTGGGAAGTGTTGGATGAGAGCGAGAGGGAAAAGGATACAAGGTAGTGGTCGGAGACTTGGAGGGGAGTTGCAATGAGGTTAGTGGAAGAACAGCATCTAGTAAAGATGAGGTCAAGCGTATTGCCTGCCTTGTGAGTAGGGGGGGAAGGTGAGAGGGTGAGGTCAAAAGAGGAGAGGAGTGGAAAGAAGGAGGCAGAGAGGAATGAGTCAAAGGTAGACATGGGGAGGTTAAAGTCACCCAGAACTGTGAGAGGTGAGCCGTCCTCAGGAAAGGAGCTTATCAAGGCATCAAGCTCATTGATGAACTCTCCAAGGGAACCTGGAGGGCGATAAATTATAAGGATGTTAAGCTTGAAAGGGCTGGTAACTGTGACAGCATGGAATTCAAAGGAGGCGATAGACAGATGGGTAAGGGGAGAAAGAGAGAATGACCACTTGGGAGAGATGAGGATCCCGGTGCCACCACCCCGCTGACCAGAAGCTCTCGGGGTGTGCGAGAACACGTGGGCAGACGAAGAGAGAGCAGTAGGAGTAGCAGTGTTATCTGTGGTGAGCCATGTTTCCGTCAGTGCCAAGAAGTCGAGGGACTGGAGGGACGCATAGGCTGAGATGAGCTCTGCCTTGTTGGCCGCGGATCGGCAGTTCCAGAGGCTACCGGAGACCTGGAACTCCACGTGGGTCGTGCGGGCTGGGACCACCAGGTTAGGGTGGGCGCGGCCACGCGGTGTGAAGCGTTTGTATGGTCTGTGCAGAGAGGAGAGAACAGGGATAGACAGACACATAGTTGACAGGCTACAGAAGAGGCTACGCTAAAGCAAAGGAGATTAGAATGACAAGTGGGCTAGACGTCTCGAATGTTCAGAAAGTTAAGCTTACGTTGCAAAAAATAAATAAAATAAAAGATCTTATTGACTAAAATGATATAGTACTGCTGGCTGGTGAAGTAGCCTTGCATACTATTGTTTGTACAGATGAACGTGGTACCTTCAGGCGTTTGGAAATTGCTCCCAATGATGAACCAGACTTGTGGAGGTCTACAAAAAAAAATCTGAGGTCTTGGTTGATTTCTTTTGATTTTCCCATGATGTCAAGCAAAGAGGCCCTGAGTTTCAGAGTAGGCCTTGAAATACATCCACAGGTACACCTCCAATTGACTCAAATTATGTCAATAAGCCTAACAGAAGCTTCTAAAGCCATGACATAATTTTCTGGAATTTTCCAAGCTGTTTATTCTTCCGAATTCAACTGTATGTAGGCAATGTGTGACGTTTTAAATTGATGTATTTCAGTACTTGTGTAAGGGCTGTCGTTCTCCTCATCCTCGGACGAGGAGAGGAGAGAAGGATCATCAGACCAAAATGCAGCATTAGGGAAATAAGCCATCTTTTATTTAACACGACGATGGCAACACGAAAAAACAAAACACTTTCAAAAATACAAAAACAAGAAAACGACGTAGACGAAACCTGAACATAAACTTACATAACTAAACGTAACACTTACGGACAGGAAACAGACTACATCGAAACGAAACGAACAACCGAACAGTCCCGTGTGGTGCAAGACATAACACAGATACGGAAGACAATCACCCACAAACAAACAGTGAGAACACCCTACCTAAATATGACTCTTAATTAGAGGAGAACGCAAAACACCCGCCTCTAATTAAGAGCCATACCAGGCAACCAAAACCAACATAGAAACAGAAAACATAGACTGCCCACCCAAAACACACGCCCTGACCATAAACACATAGAAAAACAACATAAAACAGGTCAGGACCGTTACAGAACCCCCCCCTCAAGGTGCGAACGCCGGGCGCACCAGCACAAAGTCCAGGGGAGGGTCCGGGTGGGCAGTTGACCACGGTGGTGGCTCAGGCTCTGGACGCTGTCCCCACACCACCATAGTCACTCCCCGCTTCTGTCTTCCCCTCCCAATGACCACCCTAAAACTAACATCCCCTAAATGAACGGCCAGCACCGGGAGAAGGGGCAGCACCGGGACAAGGGGCAACACCGGGACAAGGGGTAGCACCGGGACAAGGGGCAGCACCGGGATAAGGGGCAGCACCAGGATAAGGGGCAGCACCAGGATAAGGACCAGCACCGGGACAAGGGGCAGCACCGGGACAAGGGGCAGCACCGGGACAAGGGGCAGCACCGGGACAAGGGGCAGCACCGGGATAAGGGGCAGCACCGGGACAAGGGGCAGGTCCCGGCTGATATACTCAGGCAAATCCTGACTGAACGGCTCTCGACGCTCATGGCTGGCTGACGGCTCTCGACGCTCATGGCTGGCTGACGGCTCTCGACGCTCATGGCTGGCTGACGGCTCTCGACGCTCATGGCAGGCTGACGGCTCTCGACGCTCATGGCAGGCTGACGGCTCTCGACGCTCATGGCAGGCTGACGGCTCTCGACGCTCATGGCTCTCTGACGGCTCTGTAGGCTCATGGCAGACGGGCGGCTTAGCAGGCTCATGGCAGACGGGCGGCTTTGCAGGCTCATTGCAGACGGATGGCTCAGACGGCGCTGGGGAGACGGATGGCTCAGATGGCGCTGGGGAGACGGATGGCTCAGATGGCGCTGGGGAGACGGATGGCTCAGATGGCGCTGGTGAGACGGATGGCTCTGGCCGGATATGGCGCACTGTAGACCTGGTGCGTGGTGCCGGAACTGGAGGCACCGGGCTAAGGATAAGCACCTTCCTACTAGTGCGGGGAGCAGGGACAGGGCACACTGTACTCTCAAAGCCCACTCTATACCTGATGCGAGGTACCGGCACTGGTGACACCGGGCTGAGGACAAGCACATCAGGATTAGTAGGGGGAGAAGATACAGTGTGTACAGGGCTCTGGAGACGCACAGGAGGCTTAGTGCGTGGTGCCGGAACTGGAGGCACCGAACTGGATACACGCACTACAGAAAGAGTGCGTGGAGGAGGAACTGGGCTCAGGAGACGCACTGGTAGCCTAGTGCGTAGTGTAGGCACTGTAGGTACTAGGCTGGGGCGGGGAGGTGGCGCCGGAAATACCGGACCGTGGAGGCGTACTGGCACTCTTGAGCATTGAGCCTGCCCAACCTTACCTGGTTGAATGCTCCCGGTCGCCCGACCAGTGCGGGGAGGTGGAATAACCCGCACCGGCCTATGTAGACGAACCGGGGAAACCATGCGTAAGGCAGGTGCCATGTATGCCGGCCCGAGGAGACGCACTGGAGACCAGACGCGTTGAGCCGGCCTCATGACACCTGGCTCAATACCCAATCTAGCCCTGCCAGTGCGGGGAGGTGGAATAACCCGCACTGGGCTATGCACTGTACAGGAGACACCGTGCGCTCTACTGCGTAACACGGCGCCTGCCTGTACTCCCGCTCTCCACGGTAAGCCTGGGAAGTGGGCGCAGGTCTCCTACCTGCCCTTGGCCCACTATCTCTTAGCCCCCCCCAAGAAATTTTTGGGTGTTACTTACGGGCTTTTTGGGCTTCCGTGCCAGACACGTTCCCTCATAACTCCGGTTCCTCTCTCCGGTAGCCTCTACTCTCCTCAGTGCCTCCAGCTCAGCTTTGGGACGGCGATATTCTCCCGGCTGTGCCCATGGACCTCTCCCATCCAATATTTCGTCCCAAGTCCAGGAGTCCTTGTTTTCCTGTCCCTTACTCCGTTGAGTTTTCCCTTGCCGCTTGGTCCTAGCGTGGTGGGTGATTCTGTAAGGGCTGTCGTTCCCCTCATCCTCGGATGAGGAGAGGAGAGAAGGATCAGTAGACCAAAATGCAGCATTAGGGAAATAAGCCATCTTTTATTTAACACGACGATGGCAACACGAAAAAACAAAACACTTTCAAAAATACAAAAACAAGAAAACGACGTAGACGAAACCTGAACATAAACTTACATAACTAAACGTAACACTTACGGACAGGAAACAGACTACATCGAAACGAAACGAACAACCGAACAGTCCCGTATGGTGCAAGACATAACACAGATACGGAAGACAATCACCCACAAACAAACAGTGAGAACACCCTACCTAAATATGACTCTTAATTAGAGGAGAACGCAAAACACCTGCCTCTAATTAAGAGCCATACCAGGCAACCAAAACCAACATAGAAACAGAAAACATAGACTGCCCACCCAAAACACACGCCCTGACCATAAACACATACAAAAACAACATAAAACAGGTCAGGACCGTTACAACTTGACTAATAATGTTCTATACTATGTATTATGTCTTGTTTCATGTGGACCCCAGGAAGAGTAGCTGATGTTTTTGCAGTGGCTATTGGGGATCCTAATAAATACCAAATACCAAAGGTACGGCTGAGGTCTTTCCTAGGTCCCTGGGTCAAGAGGTGGGCGAGATGCAGTCTGCCACACAGACCTTTAACGGGGCTACATTAAACAAGCATTAAACCAGCTATAATGTCCAAATTACATTCAGATCCTCTGCTATTAAATGCTGTATTTAAACAAAAGAGAACATAAAAAGAGAAGAACAGTTGCACATGGAACATGAAAAATTCTAAGTATCACTGACTTGGATTTGTGCCATAACTGCTAAAACAGGAGCATTTGAAAACATTGGCCAGGTAAACAAAAGCAAAGCATGGACTGCTGTCATACCTTGTCCATAGAAACCTTACAGGGTAAGGACATTTTTAATGACTGTTTCCCCTTCCCATGGGAAGTCCACTGGTGTTGCTGGGATTCATTGTTTTTTCCCCCTGTATTTAATTTCAGATTTTTGCACGGTTCTATTGGGTCCAGTGTAAGTAGAAGATAGGCTCCAAAGCCAAAAAATGATGTATTCTAATCCATTGACTTTGAACTGTGTCTGTTATTCTGAACCTTCCATTTCATCATTTTAAGATGGCACACCATCAGTTAAACTAATAACAATTCATTAATAATAACAATTCCAATAACAATTCCTGAGAATTCAACCTGGTGTTGATAGGGTTAGTGTATATTTCCCAAGCTGCTGGAAGGAGAGACAGGGAAGATGTGTCTACCCTCGGCGTCGGATTAACACATCCTCCCCATCTCTCCCTCCACCAGCCGGTACTGAAACATGAGTGAATGAGATGTTGTTTCCTCATAAGAAAAGGAGAGACAGGTAGCCAGGCGGTTGCCAGATTTTAGTATCATGATACCATCCTTCTCTCATCCCGGGATGTACGGTATCATCGGCTTAGTGCGCAAGGCTATCGGGTGTCTATTACCAGAATGCTAACAAAATTAGGACACGTAATAGCACATTTCTATGGAGACTGCTAGCTAAATATGTCAATGAGCGACAACGAAAATAAACTAATTGAAAAGACAGGCAATCCCGCTCATAAAGTTACACATACATAGGTAGGAACTACTGAATGTAATTTTTGGTGAATTTGGACATTAACAAGCAAATGTGAAGGAGAGACATTGTGCAAATGAACAAAGTTTTGTTGCATATTTGTCTGAAGGAAGAACAGCACTGTGTACACGCTGTGTCTTTGTGGTGTCTGGAGTCGCTAGGGCAATGGGCCTACCTGCTCTGCTTGGAAAAGGTGGGGGAGGAGCAGACAAGTCGAGAACGGAGAGGAGAAAAAACACAAAGAAATCAAGCTGCAGTGGCAGCTGTACAGATAACTAATCCAAAGGACTTTGACTTCTCAAACACGGCAGAAATATAACAATATGATGCGCTGTTGCCTTATTATTCAGCCACTTCAGCCACTTGCTAGATAACTAGCAAGTTAAACTTAGGGGTTGTGTTAACGAAGAAATCTTTGTTTTTCACACAGGAAATAAAGATAAAACACAATGAAATATCTTGCTGTGTTTTATAAATGCAGATCTAAAAAGCTTATTTTTGTCATTTCTGCTTGGCATCAAACTGATTGTGTGCTTCAGTTGCACTTCTCCAGTTGGATGAGAATTCATGAACGCACATTCTATCATTTATCAGCAGACAGAGCTCTGACTCCGTAGCTACTTTTCTCTGGTACTTTTCTCGGTGTAGCCAGCCTACTTTTCTCTGGTAAATGCAAGATTAACTTAGGCAAAACATTATGAAATGTAGCTGGCTACATTCTTTCCAAAGAAAACATTAGAAATATGATGGCCATGGATCGTTTTGGCAAAAAATACTTTGCTTTTTCATTGTACACTCATTTACTTGTGTGGCTGCCAGCCAAATAACATTGCACTTCTGTTGTCATCAGGTGACAATTCTCTGCCAAATATGTTGCACTAATACATTTTCTGTTAAGGAAAACTATAGTTGCATGTCCCAGATCACTGTACAGTCGTGGCCAAAAGTTTTGAGAATGACACAAATGTACATTTTCACAGTCTGCTGCCTCAGTTTGTATGATGGCAATTTGCATATACTCCAGAATGTTATGAAGAGTGATCAGATGAATTGTAATTAATTGAAAAGTCCCTCATTGCCATGCAAATGAACTGAATCCCCCCCAAAAAACATTTCCACTGAATTTCAGCCCTGCCACAAAAGGACCAGCTGACATCATGTCAGTGATTCTCTCGTTAACACAGGTGTGAGTGTTGACGAGGACAAGGCTGGAGATCACTCTATAATGCTGATTGAGTTTGAATAACAGACTAGAAGCTTCAAAAGGAGGGTGGTGCTTGGAATCATTAGTCTTTGCCCCCCCCCACACCCTTGGGTTGTGCCGTGGCGGAGATCTTTGTGGGCTATACTCGGCCTTGTCTCAGGATGGTAAGTTGGTGGTTGAAGATATCCCTCTAGTGGTGTAGGGGCTGTGCTTTGGCAAAGTGGGTGGGGTTATATCCTGCCTGTTTGGCCCTATCCGGGGGTATCATCGGATAGGGCACAGTGTCTCCTGACCTCTCCTGTCTCAGCCTCCAGTATTTATGCTGCAGTAGTTTATGTGTCGGGGGGCTAGGGTCAGTCTGTTATATCTGGAGTACTTCTCCTGTCTTATCCGGTGTCCTGTTCGAATTTAAGTATGCTCTCTCTAATTCTCTCTCTCTTTCTCTCTTTCTCTCTGAGGACCTGAGCCCTAGGACCATGCCTCAGGACTACCTGGCATGATGTCTCCTTGCTGTCCCCAGTCCTCCTGGCCGTATGCTGCTCCAGTTTCAACTGTTCTGCCTGCGGCTATGGAACCCTGACCTGTTCACCGGACGTGCTACCTGTCCCAGACCTGCTGTTTTCAACTCTCTAGAGACAGCAGGAGCGGTAGAGATACTCTCAATGATCGGCTATGAAAAGCCAACTGACATTTACTCCTGAGGTTCTGACTTGTTGCACCCTCGACAACTACTGTGATTATTATTATTTGACCATGCTGGTCATTTATGAACATTTGAACATCTTGGCCATGTTCTGTTATAATCTCCACCCGGCACAGCCAGAAGAGGACTGGCCACCCCTCATAGCCTGGTTCCTCTCTAGGTTTCTTCCTAGGTTTGGGCCTTTCTAGAGAGTTTTTCCTAGCCACCGTGCTTCTACACCTGCATTGCTTGCTGTTTGGGGTTTTAGGCTGGGTTTCTGTACAGCACTTTGAGATATCAGCTGATGTAAGAAGGGCTATATAAATACATTTAAGTTGATTCCTCTGTCAATCATGGTTACCTGCAAGGAAACACGTTCCGTCATCATTGCTTTGCACAAAAGGGGCTTCACAGGCAAGGATATTGCTGCCAGTAAGATTGCACCTAAATCAACCATTTATCGGATCTATAAGAACTTCAAGGAGAGCGGTTCAATTGTTGTGAAGAAGGCTTCAGGGCGCCCAAGAAAGTCCAGCAAGCACCAGGACCGTCTCTTAAAGTTGATTCAGCTGCGGGATCGGGGAACCACCAGTACAGAGCTTGCTCAGGAATGGCAGCAGGCAGGTGTGAGTTCATCTGCATGCACAGTGAGGCGAAGACTTTTGGAGGATGGCCTGGTGTCAAGAAGGGCAGCAAAGAAGCCCCTTCTCTCCAGGAAAAACATCAGGGAGACTGATATTCTGCAAAAGGTACAAGGATTGGACTGCTGAGGAGTGGGGTAAAGTCATTTTCTCTGACGAATCCCCTTTCCGATTGTTTGGGACATCCGGAAAAAAGCTTGTCGGGAGAAGACAAGGTCAGCGCCACCATCAGTCCTGTGTCATGCCAACACTAAAGCATCCTGAGGCCATTCATGTGTGGGGTCGCTTCTTAGCCAAGGGAGTGGGCTCACTCACAATTTTGCATAAAAACACAGCCATGAATAAAGAATGGTACCAACACCTCCTCCGAGAGCAACCTCTCCCAACCATCCAGGAACAGTTTGGTGACGAACAATGCCTTTTCCAGCATGATGGAGCACCTTGCCATAAGGCAAAAGTGATAACTAAGTGGCTCGGGGAACAAAACATTGATATTTTGGGCCCATGGCCAGGAAACTCCTCAGACCTTAACCCCATTGAGAAATTGTGGTCAATCCTCAAGAGGTGGGTGGACAAACAAAAACCCACAAATTCTGACAAACTCCAAGCATTGATTATGCAAGAATGGGCTGCCATCAGTCAGGATGTGGCCCAGAAGTTAATTGACAGCATGCCAGGGCGGATCATGCAATTGTCAATAAAATCCTTTGACACTTATGAAATGCTTGTAATTATACTTCAGTATTCCATAGTAACATCTGACAAAAATATCTAAAGACACTGAAGAAGCAAACTTTGTGGAAATTAATATTTGTGTCATTCTCCAAACTTTTGGCCAAGACTGTACTGAAGCAAAAAAATATTTGACTTTCAATATAAAATGCAACCCCTGTCAATACACTGCTGGACTCACCTGCTCCCGCTTTTTCCCATTGTGCTATTTACATACAAGCACGTGACTGGCTCAGCTGTTCTGGGAAACTATGGTAAGCTTCATAATGTCAAATAATGTGACAGGTGAAATTATGAACCCGATCTGCTTCATATCCTAACGTATTACACAAGTTGACTGCAGGTATTTACTTAAAAAGAAGCTACAAATATAAAAATGTAATGAAAAACTTCAAATACATTTTTCACGGTATTTAAAAACCATCCTGTGGCCATTTCCAAATACCCCGGTGTAGTGTATTAGCGACACCTAGTGGTGCAATACCAGGGGGGCACTGTGAGGCACATGAGGAACAGATGGAGGCTATGCTTGGGGTATGCAGTTGGATGGGTTTGGAGTACGTGTCAATGATTCCGGTGAGTCTGAGTCAAGTCGAGACATTACACCCGGTATATGGTATAAACATATACCGCCCAAGCCTAGAGACAGGGAAGATATGTCTATCCTTGGCATCAGATGAACAGATCCTCCCCATCTCTCCCACCACCAGCTAGCACCTACCATCCCTCACTACATACCATTCTCCACCCTCAAATACACCCCTCTCACAGTTGTCTCCCTCACTTGACATACTTCTGTACATTTTCATTAAGTTTAATGATTTTTAGATTTGGAGAGGTTGGTCACCAAATATATTACAAACTCACAAGAGTTTATAGGGTAATCAAAGAAAGATTATTTCTGCCCTAACTCCCTATAGACAACATAAGCCTTGTCCTGAGACAGAAGAATGTTCATTACCAAAGTAATGCAGTTGCTAATCTTAACACAGTTATCTCCCTCGCAAGACTTCAAATGGAACCCAGTCTTCGCCAGGCGTGACTCAAAGTTTCAGAGCTTATTCCAGTGTCTTCCTTTTAACGGTTGGCCACATTCATTTCTTTATTTTTTAATTTTACCTTTATTTAACTAGGCAAGTCAGTTAAGAACAAATTCTTATTTACAATGACAGCCTACCCAGGCCAAACCCAGACGATGCTGGGCCAATTGTGTGCCGCCCTATGGGACTTGCAATCATGGCCGGTTGTGATACAGCCTGGAATCGAACCAGGGTCTGTAGAGACACCTCCAGCACCGAGATGCAGTGCCTTAGACCGCTGTGCCACTCGGGAGCCGAGAATGCACACACCATCCATCACCCACACTCCTGGCACCACATCTCCATTTTCACCTCTTCATAAATTCAATAACTTTGTAATGGCTTTTGAGGAAAGTTTTTGCATCCTCCCCATCTCTCACTCCTGGCTCATTTCTTTCTCCCTCCTTCACCGTCTGTTGACAGCTGTAACCACTTTTTCATGACCGACTCCACATCCCTCTCAAACTCTCTAGATGTTATCGTATTCTTCCAGACAGCAGCTAATGAACAAGAATACAAAATATTGCAATGTCATTGTAATCGCATTGCAGGAGGCTTTTTGTGTCGTGATGGGACATTTGTAAATATGATACATCTTTACCAATCAAAAACTCCCTCACTCGAAGGGATGTGTCCATCTCTCCCTCCATCAGCTGGTACTGAAACATGCGTAAGTGAGGTAATGCTGCCCACCAGGAGGAGGAGGAGAGCATCTAATGAATCCCTGGGTTTTCTCGTGGTGGTGTCTGCTGGGGCCTAGGTCTTGCATGGTCTTGAGAAATCTGGTGGATTAGAGGTGGACAAGAGCAAAGAAACTGTTATATTAAGAAGATGGTGGACTGTCAAAAAATAATTAATGTGAGTCAGGAAAGGAAAGAAGGAAAGGGATCTAAGAAAGGAAGAAAGTAAGGATGAAAGGAACTCGGGAAGAAAGATACATGTATCTGAACATGTCTACATTAATGTGGACACTAACATGATTATGGGTAATCATGAATGAATTGTGAATGAGAAAGTTACAGGAGGACAAAGTTCATATGCCCAAAAAATTATGATCTCTCCTGTTATTGGTAATGGTGAGAGGATAGCATGTTTTGTTGTAGCCTCTGTGACTTTCTCATTCATCATTATTCATGATACCATTCAGTTTTTATTTGGCAAAACATAACCCAAAACAAACTGCAAATTATTCCAAAAAAGTGTGTAGTCACAAGCTTGATGTAGACATTGCGTGCTAGGAATAATAAACCAAACACAACACTTGACTACTTTAATACACTTTGAGTGAATTTTTCCAAATATGCACAACTTCTTCAAAAGGGGGTAATACATATTTGAAGTGATTTCAATTCTAAATGGTAAAACACATGAAAATGCCCTTAAATTAAAGGTGACATTCTGTGCTGTCGCCTCATATGAAACATGTTAGAGTATAGAGCCAAATTAAAAACATTAGCTTCACTGTCCAAATACCAAAGATTAACCAAAGTCAATAATATTAATGTTCATTTTAGTGAGAGGCCAGTGTTTTTAGTGACAGGCCATGCTGTGGGACTACAGCTGGATACTATTAGGTTGGGCCACATAACGTAAACTCACCCCATTCCGAACAAATGTGCGCAACCGCAACATTCAAACGAGGCTACAAAGAAAACTAATGGGACTGTAGCGACTGTGTTGACTTCAAAATCAGGGGTGTGAACTACATTTCTACTCAAGCGTTGATCGACATGGTAATGGCTCTATAGTACTGGAGAAAAGTTGAAAAAAACGGACCCTCCGTTACATCGTGACGTGGCATGCCGTAACGTACAGCACGCATAAAGCAACTATTTCTGTCTTACAATCTCTCTCCACCAGGTGTAGCACTTCTCTCACTGTTTAAAAACAAGAAATGGACAGTGACGGGGGTAAGGGGGAGATATCTAGTCATTTTTTGCATCATCATTGCATGCGATCATCATTCTCAAAGCCGCTGTTTACTTCTAAGATCACTTTAGCACCGCCCTAAAAACCCGATTCAAATTTGACACAAACCTTCAAATAGGTATGCAATGACACATTATATAAACTCGTTATAGTGTTTTATTTACATTTTAGAGGCGATAAGGTGATAAGTTGGACAGATCGAGTGAAAAAAAGCAATTTTCCCACACAACACCTCTAATCCCTATCACGCATTAGTTTCACTTCCCCACCCGCCATTTTTAAAAAGACCCGACGGGGCTCATTGCCTTCTTGAATCATGCAGAAACGGGCAGCGTGGGGGTCATGTAATTGATTCTGTTGGAAAGGGGAGAAATTGTGCTTTACAATGGTATTGACATTACAGTTGATCTGGAAGTATTACGTTTTTGGGGCGCTAAAATAAGGTCAATTGTACGGACCAAGGCGATGTACAAAAGTGAGTGAGTTTACATTACACCCTCAAACACCCTGTGCGGATCTAGCTAAATTGCGCCTTTTTTTGTGGAAGGCCAGCAAAACGGCTAGCGTAGCACCCCTTATTATCGACATATTCAACAGTGTTTAAGAAATATATTACCTCCAACAGTGTTATCTTGTGATCAAGCCATCAATGTTTTGTGATTATTGGTGTTGAAAAAATGTTAGCTAACGGTTTAGCTATTAGCATGTTTGACATTTCAATGGAAATACTACAATCAGCTTCTTTTTTTTTTTTTTTTTACTATCAGCGGTTTATCCCCCCCAAAAATACGTCCCGTATTATCGGCGTACGGTCCCCCGTTATTGGCCATCTTACTATTTTGTTAATTTACAAGATATATCCTTTTAATTTGGTTCAAAGAAAGAGACACCAACCTCATATCCAAAGTGTTTACTAGATAGTTGACTAGTTGGCTAGCCTTCCAGATATATTTTTTTACTTGCCTGAAATCAATTAGTTATATTTCAAAGGTAAAAAGTTGAATATTAAATTATGTGTGGTCTGGCGCGCAGTCAAATTTTACAGTATACAGGATGTCCCACAAAATGTGTATATATATTACTTTCTAGAAACTTAACTTACATAAATTGCAATGAAAATCGGTGGTCAGCTAGCTAGAAGGGTGTCTTTAGTAACAAAGCGTACCGTTATTTTCCAGTCCATTTAAATGTTGAGCTCGAGGTGATTTAATCCTCTAACTGCTAGAGAGTGTCCAAAGTTAGGAGGTGTCAGATGGTGGGGGGAAATTAGCTAGCTAGCTAGCCAGCTAACTTTAGCTAGTAGATACATTGGCTAACACCAAGAATTCAACTCTTGCCTAAGTCACATTCGATTCAAATTATAATATAACTAACCTAGATATTATAATCAAGTAGGTCATTGCATCACACACAAATGTGATTAGCTAGCTAATACACCTTTCAATCTACTATACTGCTAGCTAGCTAGCCAGACAACTAAGCTAACATTCCCATTAGCTTCATGACATAAATGGAACAAGGTTGACTGGTAAATGCAAAAACTGCGCTCACTTAAAAAAAACACATGGCTATAGTTCCGTGCTGCTGCTTAATTTTAAGCATTACTCAAGTAGCTAGCTACTTACCGATATTTGTTTTCAGGATGACGTTCCTCGTGCCTCACTCCTTCTCTCCCTTGCAATTTTAGGGGCTTGCATTTCCACACGCAATGTACATATTACAATTGTGCAGCAGGCCTGGTAAAAAGTTCCTTGTTTGAAGGAAAGGTACATTTTCATGGTGATTTTTCATACTTCCAATAAGGCTACTTACAGTATTAATATCACTTTTGAGCTTTATTCAAGTCGTTCTTGGATGCCAATTCCACCTGGGTGCACACACTTCATACCACTTGTGGTCCAATCACTGTAATAATGATGTTCGGACACATAACACACAACAGAATCTGTGGCCGGGCACCAACTACACCAGGAATTGGCTTTTTTCTTCAGGTATTCAAAATAAACATCCGTCATCACCCCTGAGATAACTCCTTTGACAGGTGCTCTATTCCGAAGTTCAAAACACAAAACTTCTGTTGTCTGGATTCTTTTGAGGCTCACTGCAATCTTCCTCTGTTCTTCAGAAATACAATTAATCAAAATTAGACCACTCCTGGTCACTCTGACAGACTCCACTTTTCCCAGCTCATACTTCACCATATTCAACACCTCAAACAGGTTTCCCACATATGCATCATTACTCAACAAACGCATCCCAGCAAAAAGTGAGTCATTATCTTTCATACGCGTATCCTCCACACCAATTTGAGGCAATTTCCTTTTTGTTCCAGTTTTCGCTACTGCTGTTGTCCATTTAGAACATTGGTCTTCGCCAACTCTGCTCGACGCGCTGCTTGATTCGAACTCAGCATCCACTTCCGCCATCTACCCCCCCCCCCAACCTTTTTACAATTGTAACACTGCAGCGGCTTCTGTACATAGGGTCTCACCGCATATCTCACATACCCAAGTTTTACATAAGTCGGAAGAACCACTTCATCAAATGACAGTAAAACCGATAGGCTTTGCGCCTTCTTCCCATCTATCATTCAACTCAAGCAACATGCATCTACCAATCCTGGAATGTTGCCTTACTCTGAAAATCCTAGCTTTCCACATCATACATCGATATCTTGTAGAGCCACAGAGCTTTCTCATCAATTCGGTCTTATCATCGCATAAAATTAGAGACTCAGAACTAGAAAATGGTATATCATGAACTGCAGTTGAGGAACAATGGGAAAGTAATTCTGCTTTGAAAGTTGATAAACTTGTAACCACACTTTTGATGAAATGGCCCTTGAACGTTTTGGTACACCTATTGGAGAGCTCTTCTTTGTCTACACCCATTCAGCATTGTTCACACCCTCTTAAGCCTTAAGCCTACATGATTCCCAACCATCTCTTTAAGCATTCACATGTGAAGCCATGTGCTAAACAGTAGTAGTAGTTTAGTAAACAATCAAAGCTTTTAAGAATACCATTTTTAAAAGTAGTAGCCTACAATAATGTTAAACACCAGATAAAAATACACTTTATCTACTCCTTGGCCTATATCCTAATCTGACAGGTGTAGGTCATGTTGTTCTTCAAATTACTGTCTCTGGTAAACACACACTATATCAAATAAAATCAAAGTTTATTTGTCACATTCACAGGATACAGAAGGTGTAAACCAGGGGTGCCGAAACCAGTCGATCGCAATCTACTAGTCGATCACAGAGTGCTTGCCAGTCGATCGTGAGATGATTATACATTTACTAAAATTCAGCCACACAGATCAATGCCTATAATCTCTTTCTGTTTCAAGGTTCAACAGTTCTCCATTCACAGCAATGTCTGAAAAGTCACATGATTTACATAAAATATGACAAGTCCCTGCCCACTTATTGAAGTATGCTTAGTTAGTGCGGTTAGATTCCGCCCGCCAACTCCAAGTCGAGGTCACGGTGATGCCAGTGTAACAGTCTTGCTTCCGTCCCTCTCCTCACCCCGAACCAGGCACCCTCTGCACACATAGACAACAGCCACCCTCGAAGCATCATTACCCATCGCTCCACAAAAGCTGCGGCCCTTTCAGAGCAAGGGGAACAACTACTTCAAGGTCTCAGAGCGAGTGACATCACCGATTGAAATGCGATTTTCACCGATTGAAAGAGATTTTCCAGCAAAGACTGAATTACGAAGAAGAAAGGTACAAGATCTAAAACATCAACTGGCAGCGCAGCAGTCAATTTTCACAAGGCCTGTGACCAAAGGGGAGGCGGCAACCATAGCATCTTATTGTGTGAGTCGCGTTCTTGCTAAGCATAAAAAGTTGTTCAAAGATGGGGAGATGATCAAGGAAGCATTTATTGAGGCTGTAGACTCGCTGTTTGGGGATTTCTAAGAATAAGACTGAAATGATGGCTGCCATCAATGACATTCAGTTGTTCAGAAAATTCGGTGACAAAAAGATGTGAGGGAATAGCAGAGAACCTCGAGGATCAACTGAAGAAGGATATTGAGAACTGCGAGTGTTATTCCCTCCAGTTTGACGAGTCCACAGATATGGTAGATGTTGCACACTTCAGCATTTTCATCAGAATGGTATTTGACATTACAAAGGACGAACTACTCGCCATTTTGCCACTGAAAGGACATCCCAGGGGTGAAGATATTCCAACTGCCCTTTTGTAAGCTTGTCTCCATTACTACCGATGGGGCACCCGCTATGGTAGGCCGCATTAGTGGGTTCGTTGCATTGTACAAACATGATGATTATTTCCCGGACTGTCTTAGTTTTCACTGCATAATTCATCAGCAAGCCGTGTGCGGGAAGATGTTAAACATGAAAGAGGTGATGGTTGTTGCGTTGAAGATTGTGTGTTTTATTCAAGCAAGAAGCCTACAGCGGAGGCTACTTCGCGCTCATTTAGAAGAGACTGAAGCGGAGCACACAGACCTGCTGCTGCACATGGATGTGCGGTGGCTGAGCCGAGGTACATTTTTAGGGAGATTTAGTGAGTTGTTGCCTGAAATCAAGGAGTTTCTCAAGGTCAAACTTGCAGAATATGCACAGCTTGAGGACACAGTGCCCTCCTGGATTTAGCTTTTCTCACTGACCTAACTTACATGCTTAATGAATTGAATGTAGAGCTGCAAGGAAAAGGCAAACATGGAATCGACGTGATCAGTTCTGTGAACACTTTTAAAAGCAAACTACAAGTGCTCACAAGAAAGCTGCAACGTAAGGACCTGCACTTCTTTCAACACATGCATTCAGAACTTGAACGTCAGGACAAGGATACAGCACAGCTTGACAGTGCACGTTACGTGGAGCAAGTCCAGAGCATCTTATCTGAGTTTGACAGTCGTTTCACTGACTTTGCATCACTTGAGCCTATTGCCACTTATATGTGCTTTCCGTTTGGCACAGACATAAATGTGGAAGTCATTGCCTCCAAAATGGGATCACTTTTTCAGTTGGACACGACTATAGCGGAAACTGAAATTCACACCCTTCAAAATGACATTCAGCTGAAATCCAGGGCAACCACTGAGATGAAGGAAGAGTTCTGGGAGCTACTGCGGGAGGAGAAGTATCCCAACATAAGAAGATGTGCTCTGAACTTATCAGCCCTTTTTGGATCAACCTACCTCTGTGAGTTTGCATTTTCTCACATGAAGATAATAAAGTACAGCACTGCTATGACTGATGACCACCTTGTGGCCTGCATGAGACTTGCAACAAGCTGCTACAGCCCTGACTATTAAAAACGACTTGCCTCCACCCAACGCCAAAAGATACACTAGGTAGGAAGGTAGGAAATGATATTAGTTGCATTTATTTGTGGAAAACATGTTATTGGTCTACATTTATATTTGGGTATCAAATAGGTATCATAGCGGCAGGTCCATACTCAGTGGTGTGTTGCGTTTCATACACTTGGTGGCTGGTTTAGATTTAGAGACTGGTTGATCTCATCAGGCTGGCAAATGAAAAAGTAGATCTCACGTCAAAGAAGGATGGACACACCTGGTGTAAACAGTAGTGAAATGGTTACCTGCATAGTAGCAATCTCAAAAACAGAAAGTGTCCAGCTAAAAATATTGTATAAATATTTTATAATTATTAGATGACGCTTACCCAGACACACTTGTCTAAATTGATCGGTCATGTGAAGGAAATGCTATAACCACTCCCCAGCCACATCTAGCTAAGTGGATGGGTCACTATTGTCCAGACATGTACACATGTTCATGAAATACAATAGATGACCGTAATCAACCCCAGACACACATGGCTAACGTGATGGGTCATGTAATCATCTGGCCAAGTGGAGTCTTTTGTTTAGACATGTAGCTAGCTAGCTAGCCAGCCAAACAATGAACTGGCATAATCCCAATTCATACTATTACCACTACAAACATTGCCATAGCTGTAGTATGAATCTGTACCCTCAATGCCATTCTGAAGTGTAATACATTCACAGTGCGATTTCATCAGATTTTTTATTTTTGTGTCAAATTAAGGAATTATTGTATTGATAATGCTAAAAATTCTGAACTTGTTTAGCATTATCTAGTCCAAATATGCATGATTCCACTATTTGTATCCGTTTGCATCGCTTTCAATAGGGGACTTTTATTTTGAAGTGAACCGCACATTACACCATTGTGGCTAATCCTTATGTTGGCTAGTTTTACATGGTCAGTTGCTTCCCGCAACTGGAGCAAACTCGGTATCCAACCATTTCCACCCACTCGTTTTATTTGAAGGATAGCAGCCTACACGAAAAATAACGTGTAATATTGGTAGCAACAAACTGGATGTCACCGTGATAGTCTACTGCTCAATGGGCTACAAACCGGGGAAGTTACTACGGCAATAACGTCTACATTTTTATAATAAAAATAAATAACAACTCTATCAAATCCCCTGCTGATAATTCTGCCAAATATTTGGTTGTCACTAATTACCACTGTACAAAGTCATAAACCCTGCTTATTTCTACAGTGTATCTTCTTAAAATGTGATTTTAAGCCTAACCTTAGCCACACTACTAACCTTATTCCTATCCTCAAATGGTTGTTGTCATGACTTTGCTCTACATAGCCAGTTTTGACTTTGTGGCTGTGCTATCTAGCGGAAACCCAAATATAATGTGTTGAACAGGAAATGACAGTCTTTCGGAAAAAACAGATACTGTTCCCTCATTGATTGCTTAGATAAAAGTCAACGCGATCGAGTGTCGTTGTGTGGTTTGAAGTGTAAGGAGCTTATGATTGACAGACGATGCTCTTCCTACCTCTGTGGTAGTGATGGGCATTCCGGCTCTTTTCAGTGAGCCGGCTATTTCGGCTCAGCTCACCAAAAAGAGCCGGCTCCTTTGGCTCCCAAACGGCTCTTTAAAAAAACATGTTTTGTATTTTTTGAAGTCAAACCGTTTGCAAAAGTTTGACTATGATTGGTGTTAAAACAATTCTAATTAAATGATTTAATGAAATCATACTCTACCTTAACCACAATGTATTTAAAAATGCATTGGTTTGTTATAAAAAAAGAGTGCTTATTAAACATTTGCATTTAAAGTATAACTTTTTAATGTATATAAACAAAGTGCATATAAATCTAACCATTCAAAACGAATACAATCTGAACAACATAAAAATTGAATATTGCACCATATCAAAGAAAAATAAAAAACAATTTGCAAAACTGCAGCATCCCACAAATTGAAATAAATGTAAAAAAAAAAAAAATTAAAAGAAGGATACTATCACATATGTGTATTTAAAGTATAACTTTTTTTATGTATATAAACAAAGTGCATATAAATGTAACTATTCAAAACAAATAAAATCTGAACAACATAATAATAGAATATAGCAAAGAAAAATAAATAACAAGGTGCAAACTGCAGCATCCCACTTAAAACATTAAACTGGTCCCTCTTTTCTCTCTCTTCTTCATTGCCATGTTATAACCAGCAGCACACAGCAATGCTGACCATATTTTTCTTTTATGAGAGATTTGCATTCAGAAATGCAAGCTGCCTCAATTTCAAGGGGCTAATGCGGTTTCTTCTCTCAGTAATTATTTGTCCCGTTTTCGAGAAGACACTCTGAGGGAATGGATGTGGCCACTATGCAGAGTCTACCTGTCATGACTTTAGTAAGCCCTGGGTAGACAGAGGCCTTGTTCTTCCACCAGCTCAGAGGATCTGCAGATCTTTGGAAGAGGGGCTCCTCCAAATAGGATCGGACCTCCATTATGGCATTTGCTGAGGGATTCCTTTGCGCTGCAACCCCAGTTGCTCTCAGGTCAAACAGCAGACGTTTGTGGCACTACTGCTGGTGCTTCTGCTCCATCTGATCCCTCTTCTTCCTGTTTCCCTGGTGCCTGAGCCAGCTGATTGCTGGGGCTGTCCCTCCCTGCTGCTGAGGTTATTCTTTGAAGAGCCTCATCAATAGCTCTGGCATCACTGAAGGCTAACTTGTTAAACCTGGGGACAAGTGGGGCTGCAGTTCCTAAGCCGTCATTGTAAATAAGAATGTGTTCTTAACTGACTTGCCTAGTTAAATAAAGGTAAAACATTTAAAAAATATATATATATTATATTCCATTCTGTGGAACGTTCTGTCCATTGATGAGCATAGGGTGTCCATCAACTCTGTCACATGTCCTGTGGTTACATTTGCTTCTCTCTGGCGGCTGGCTGTGATTCACTGTAGACCCTTACACAGGGATATCATTTTTGAGGCTGTCACATAGCTGAAAGAGAGAACAGTAACTTATTAGTTCAGGTTTATGTTTTGTCCACTGATACTACATTCTCATCTACTGCTCATATACATATATAATACTGGATTAAAGAATGATGTAGCAATAACTGCTTACTGTACCTCTCTCCACTGATCTCCACAGTGACCTGCTCAAAGGGTTCCAGGACTCTGCACACCTCCTCCACCACCTCCCATTCCTCTTGGGTCAGAGCATCAACAGGTGCATTGACAATGGCCAGGGTAGAGACGATGGCATCCTTTGACTCAAGAAACTAGACTTTAGTTTTTCAGCACCTACTGTGCTCCTGTGGAAGTATTCCACATCTGCTTTCACTTTGTCCACAGTGGGCTTCATCACCTTCAGAGCATCTCTTACAATCAGGTTGATTGGTTATGTTAGCTGCATTGTCGCTAACACAACAGACCACTTTTCCATCTACTTGCCATTCTCTGGCCACTCTCAACAGTTCCTCTGCCAAGTTCTCTGAGGTGTGTCTGTCGCTGAACTCAAAGCAGTCCAGAAGACAGCTAGATATTGAAAAGTCTTCAGTGAAGTGACATGTAACCGACATGTAAGAAGTGGTTACCCTTGATGTCGAACAGTCAGTGGTAAGGCAAACTGCAGTAGCTTTTCGGATTCTTTCCCGCACTGAAGCCTGTGTGCTCTCGTACAGTTGTGGAATAAGTGATTTTGAAAGGGTTTTCCTGCTTGGAATTGTGTACATAAGCATGTGAAAAGGGTAATTCAAATAACCAAGTTCAACCTAGCTAATTTCCGATTTATACGAAATTGTTTGACTACAGAGGTAGCAAAACTGTACTTCAAATCTATGATACTCCCCCACTTAACCTACTGCTTGACTAGTTGGGCCCAAGCTTGCTGTACAACATTAAAACCTATTCAGTCTGTCTACAAACAGGCTCTCAAAGTGCTTGATAGGAAGCCCAATAGTCATCATCACTGTTACATCCTCAGAAAGCATGAGCTCCTGAGTTGGGAAAATCCTGTGCAATACACACAACGCAAGTCTTGTATTCAAGATCCTAAATGGCCTGGCTCCCCCTCCACTCAGTATTTTTGTTAAACAGAAAACCCAAACATATGGCAGCAGATCCACAATGTCTGCCATGAAAGGTGACTGTATAGTTTCCTTAAGGAAAAGCACCTTTAGTAAACCCGCTTTCTCTGTGAGAGCTTCCCATGTCTGGAATACACTGCCATTAGACACACATAACTGCACCACATATCACACTTTCACAAAATGCATGAAGACATGGCTAAAGGTCAATCAGATTTGTGAACATAATCCCTAGCTGTGTATTGCCGCGTTGCATGATGTCTGTTGTCTGTAGCTTGTGAGGTGTGGAAACACATTGTTGCTTTTTTGTCTTGCTGCTTTTTGTTCTATGTTGCTCTGTCTGTATGCTAAGTCTTGCTTGTCCTATGTTGCTCTGCGTGTGCTCACTGCTCAATGATTGTCTAAATTGTAATTGTTTTTAATAACCTGCCCAGGGACTGCGGTTGAAAATTAGCCGGCTGGCTAAAACTGGCACTTTTACTGAAACGTTGATTAATGTGCACTGTCCCTGTAAAAATAAAAGAAACTACAACTCAAACATTGGACTTAGACTATTCCTATAATTTTTAAAACCTCTGTCCTCCACGATCGAAATGGCTGGAAATCGGTTGCAATCATTTTAGCCAATGTAATATCAATTTGGCCTTGTTTTGCTACAGACATAGACTTTGGCATAAACTGGTCCATAGAAGACTGCATTGCTGTGGGTTGCGGAGTAGGCCTACTTGACTGAGTGGATACATCGCCACGTGTGGAGTTGCTGGCTCCACCACTATCACTAGCAGGCTCGCTAGTTTCTCTACGCTCCACTACAGTTAGCTTCACAGTTGGGTGCACAGTCCGTATCTGCCGGTGTAGGTTGTGCGTAGAATCGGATTTATATGAGATTTTGTTTTGGCAAATTCTACACTGTGCTCTAGTACATTATTAAAATGCATCCAAATGCTACTTTGCTTCCGACTCATTTTCCAGCTGTTGTCTTCACAGCTGTCTTTCCTCTCTCTTCTCGGCTGCTAAGTGTGTGACTGTGAGTGAGTTGGCTCGGCCCTCCCTCGCGCATCTTTGGTTCATTGGTTGACACTGCGTGTCTGATTGACAGGAACAACAGGTGAGGCTGTTAGTCTGAGCAGACAGTCAGAACGAAGGTGTGTGCGCTTGAGCATTTAGGCCTATATGATTTTATTGATTTTATTTTCTTTGAATTAGTTAATTCTATTCATTTAAATATTTTAATTATTCATATCTTAATTTTTTTATGTTTTTATAAATAGATTCGGCTCTTCTGATATGCGAGCCGGCTCCCAACGTTCACCTACAAGAGCCAGCTCTTAGAGCCGCCTCGTTCGCGAACGACCCATCAGTACTCTGTGGCTGTGCTCTCCTCTTAATGAAAAGCTCAGCTCTCCAATTTAAGAGGCACATCACAGTATTGAAACACAGACTCTATGGAAATGCTCACTGCACTTTCACATAATCATTGGCATTTCCTTAAACATTGGAAATGCCTAATACAAGCATTGCGACTTTGACATTCAAAGTGTGTTTGTTATTTGTAAATTGACAAAGCCCATTACTTGCGCTAAGTTTTCAATATAGGATGTGTGGATTCTGGAGTTGAATTTGGAATATTTCTTCTCCTCCATGTACACTGTATTTAGGCCCATGTTGCCTATATATCTTTTAATGCAGTCATCCCGGTTGCCATTTGAAGCTTAATTTTATCCTTCCCTTGTTTGGCAACTTTGTATCCATAATCAACTTCAACTTATTGGCAGTCACAGTCAGACAGATTGCCGGAACATCTTGATTCTATCTTTAGCGGAGATCTTCTGTGAATAAAGTGACACGGAAGGGGAAAGAAGCATCTAACGATGCCCTCTGGCTGCTCTAGGAGTGGTCTGGATCACTCATAGATGTGCAAAGGTTTTTAAGAGCTACATTACTGTAAGGCTCTGGGAAACACCTTGGCTATTAACGATACATCGTATGAAGGTTCTAACAATGATCTTAATGCTACCAAAGGCTCTGGGAAACGAGGCTCTGGATAGCCAAATGTAACTCCATGGTTGTACTGGTGTATAATAGTGAGAAAGTGAAAAGTAGACTCTTTTAACTACATGGGGCAGAGAGGAGCACAGTAGGTAGCAACAGGGAATACAGACAGAAGTGTGTATGTGTGTGGTAGCAGGTAGCTGCATCTATCTTATGTTTTATGTTATGGGCCAGATGCCCATAAATTGCATTATACTACCATGTGGTTTGCATCAACTGTTTATTTTGATCGATCACATGTTAATCAGAAGTGAATCAGTTGATTACTCTGCGAGGGGGGTGATAGGACAGAGAGCTCTACAGTTCACTTGAAAACACTTTCAACATGATTTTCTGCATTTGAAGGTATCTTAAAACATCATGTTTTTTTGGTGAGAAGTTCCACATCTGGTTTCTATTCTATTCAATTCTATCCGGTTACCATTGTCTTGCATCAGATAGCGAGACAAACCATCTGCAACCGTCAGTTGAGGGACAAGTGTCTCATAGGAGTGACGCCACCTGTTGGAAGACATTGTTAGATTACTGTATAGTAAGTTCATCTTTACAAAAGGAGTTAATGTAGGAAGTGCTTTCAATTTACATTTACATTTACATTTTTGTCATTTAGCAGACGCTCTTATCCAGAGCGATTTAGAGTAAGTAGTGAGTGTCATCCTGCAATGTCAATGTCATGCTGCACAACGAACGTGACGGTTGCAGGACTGTTACACCAGCCACATTTGACAAAGTGGTAACACGTTACATTAAGTTACCTTTTACAACGCAATGTTCAAAACAGTGTTCAGTGCTTGCCAAATAGTGAGCCAAATTGTACCTGCAGTTATTAGCACTTTATAAATGCACTTACACATGGTTATAACATGAACCCTTTAGTATCATCATGCAACCTTACAAAAAATCTGATTGTCATTTTGCTGGCTTTTTTCATTCTTTTCACTGTTCTATTCCTGAATTTCACAGCTCAGCACTGAGTTGGCTGCCAATTGTGATGTCATCAACTAGTTCACACAGGGAGAATGGAAGGGACGGAGATGTGTAAAATACATTCAATTTGCTCATTTATGTTTAAAAATAAATATAAATAAATAATAATATCACATTTACATAAGTATTCAGACCCTTTACTTGCTCTGACATGCACTGTCAACTGTGGGACCTTACATAGATAGGTGTGTGCCTTTCAAAATCATGTCATATCAGTTGATTTTACCACAGGTGGAGTAACATCTCAAGGATGATCAATGGAAACAGGATGCACCTGAGCTCAATTTCGAGTCTCATAGCTAAGGGTCTGAATACTTATGTAAATAAGGTATTTCTGTTTTTTTATTTTTAATAAATGTGCATAAATTCTAAATAACTGTTTTCGCTTTGTCATTATGGGGTACTGTAGGTAGATTAAGGAGGGAAAAGTGTATTTAATCCATTGTAGAATAAGGCTTCCTGTGTTGTGCTTTTCTATCATGTTTGTTTGAGATGCAATGGTCACGTTAGCTCCTGCTAATACAAAGTTGTTTCCATGCTACAGACAAATCTACAGCCATCATTTTTTGAATAAGGCTGTTACCTAACAAAATGTGGAAAAAATCAAGAGGTCTGAATACTTTCCTAAGGCACTGTATGTCACCAAATATTGCAGTCTAAAGACCACTCTCTAAAGAGAATTAAGGGAATGTTAAGACCCCATTGGCAAAAATGCCTGTCACATGTTAAGTACACTCTGTGACAATGGTTACCTCATAGAATGAAAATAAAAACCTGGGCCTACTTGACCTCTGACCCATTACCCCCATAGGGCCCTCTTGACCTGAAAATAACCTAAAGGCCAACCTGGAGTCCCATCTAATGAACTCAAAACGCCCACTGTGTCTGCATAGTCTCTATGAGCCTCAATGGTGGTTTCCTAACTCTACCAGTCCCTGACCTGACAGGCCTAACCCAGCTATCATTACGGTTATCATGTTAAACTATGACCATAGGTCACTGTCCACAGTCGAGGGATAGCCAAGGTCAAGGGCTCTGCGACTGTGGCCCAGCGTCATCTTCAGAATGCCTTTCCTCATCAGAGGGTCGTGACCTTTCTTCTCAAAAGGTCAGCTCTAACACACTTGTGTCACCAGTGGCATCCTCAGAATGTGGTGTGTTCTGAGGGTTCTGACTGTGAATTTCCAGAGGTCAGCTCTGATACCCACAAACTAGTCCTCTCGCCCATGTCCATGTCTGCTATGTTATTTACAGATAAGGCCTCTGTCTCCTCACTCTTATCCTCACTGTCTCCCGTATCAGGTGTCTCTAAGGAAGCGTCAGGGAAAGGCAATAAGTTCACCGATATTATCAGACTGCAGTGGACTGTTTTTGTTGGGCCCGTCGAAGCGTTCCATATCTTGAAGGTGTGGATCTTATTGAATTTTCTCTGCGACGATGTAGAGGTTGTCCTGCCTTCGATCAGCCAGCTTCCTTTTTCCACGTTCACCCTTATTTGACAGCAGCACCCAGTCACTGACTTCCACAGGAGCTCCTCTGATCTTCCTGTTGTACAGGTCTGCATGTCTCTTCAGCTGTTTGCTCACCGACACATGAAACGTCTCCATGGCTTCTCCCAGGTTTCTCGTCAGGGACTTGACATACTTGTCATAGTCTACAACCTCTGAGTCATGCAGCACGGCTCCAAACATCATGTCAATGGGCAGACGTGGTTGTTCTCCCAAACATCAACTGGAAAGGGGTGTGGCCTGTTGTTTCATGGACTGTACAGTTGTAAGCAAAGGTCAACGACTCCAGCTTCTGGGGCCATCTGTATTTCGCTCTCGTAGCTAAAGCTCGGATCATATTTCCCAGCGTTCTGTTCAACCTATCGACCTCTCCGTTGCCCATAGGGTGGTATGGGGTCGAGTGCAACTTCTGGACTCCTGCAACACTCAACAACTCAGCAATCAGGTTACGTTCGAAGTTGGCGCCTTGGTCAGAATGGATACGATGAGGAAAACCATACACACAGAAGATGTTGTTCCACAGCTGATAAGCCACTGCTTTAGCTGATTGATTCGGACACAGGAAGGCACGGGCCATCTTGGTAAAATGGTCGGTGACAACCAGGATGTCCATGCTGGTCATCTATGAACGTTTGAACATCTTGAAGTGTAGTATATGTGAACTACATCTGTTTATATTAGCTACTATGCTGTTATTAAGCAATGTATTACGGCAGTGTTATGTTACTACACCGAATAGGAAATGCACATGTGCACTATTGGGCCGGGGCTGTAGAGCAGGAGAGGTTTTGACTAAACGAAACTAACTGTAATCCCATCTCCTGCCTTGTCATTTCTCCACAACACAAATATTACAGTGGCGGCGAGGTGATTAAGCTTCTAAAACCTACTTTGCTTGAAGGGAAGAATGTTGCGTTTTGCGAGTTTGAGGCTACAAAAGAGGAGTTTGTTTCCTACTTAGAGCGTTTAGAACGTTGGCTGGCTGCAAATGAAATCAAAAATGAAAAGAAAGCAGATGTATTTCTCATTGTTATGGGTCCAACTGAGTATGGATTGCTGATAGGTCTCATTGAACCAATAAAAGCAGTGGAGTTGACCTATGCAGAACTGACTGAAACTCTTTCAAGGCATTTCAAGGCTAAGCCAATTCTCATTGCAGAACGTTTCATATTTTACCAATGTCGCCAGAGTCAAGGGGATACCGTGGCTGACTACATCCTTGCTTTGAAAAGGCTGGCAAGTACACATGAGTTTGCATGATTTCTTGATGACGCTCTCCCGAGACAAGTTTCTATGTGGTCTCACAGGTGAAGCATATTACAGAAGGCTTCTGTCAGAGAAGGATCTGACCTTTAAGAAAGCCTGTGATATCGCACTTTGACTCAAGCTTGCCCACAGGGATTCTATTGAGCTATCGGGACATGCAGAACGTCAGAAAGGTGTTCACAAGGTCAGTGACACACGTGGAGGAAAAGGCTCACAAAAGTCATACTTTTCTCAGTCCCGTCCTCAAGGTAACACAAGAACAAAACAGCCTACATCACAAAGGTCTAAGCCAAGTTGCTACAGATGTGGGGGAGATAATCATCAGCACAGTGAATGTCGATTCCAAACTGAAAAGTGCCACAATTGTGAAAAGGTTGGACATTTACAGAGAGTGTAAAGCTCCAAAATGCACAGCAAGAGCGTGCAAAGTGTCAGACGCAGCACAAGAAGAGGAAGGTACAACTGAAACAGTATTGGAACGGTTCACAGTGTACACAGCTCAACAACAAAAATATGAAATCTATGTCAGCATGGAGTTAGCGAGAAAACCAGTAAAAATGCAGCTGGACACCGGAGCGTCTGTATCTCTTGTTCCAGAGAGACTCTACAAAGAAAAACTGAAAGAGTGCCCTCTTCAGCCAGCATCCATCCGCCTTTCTTCATACACTGGTGACACTATCCTGTGTTAGGGCAGATCCAGGTACCAGTCCGGTATGAGGGGAAGGAGTGGACGCTACCGCTTGTCATTGTTAAAGGAGAAAAATCAGCCTTGCTAGGCAGAAACTGGCTACAAAAGATCAAGTTGAACTGGGGAGAAATCTTCAGTCTGAGAAATGACAAACCAGTGAGTCAGGCTACACTCACTAACATGCTGGAGAAGCACAAAGAACTTTTCAAAGATGGCTACGGCGAAATACAAGACAGCAAAAGGCAGAGTGCAAGAAGGAACCAAGCCTATCTTTCACAAACCACGTCCAGTTCCCTATGCTCTTAAGGAAGCAGTAGAGAAGGAACTGTACCACCTACAGAAGAATAACATCACGAAAGCAGAGAGGAGCGACTGGACTGCTCCAATCGTTGTAGTCCCAAAGAAAGACAAGACCATCAGAATATACGGAGACTACAAGGTCACAGTAAATCGCTGCATACTACCAGAGGAATATCCACTACCAAATGCTGAAGATCTGGTTGCCCCTCTAGCTGGTGGGAAGGTTTTCAGTAAGCTGGACCTGTCATTCGCTTATCAGCAACTGAAGCTGGATCCGGAGTCAGAACAGTATCTGACCATCAATACACACAAGGGGCTATTCAGATTCAATCACTTGGCCTATGGAATCTCGACAGCTCCAGCGATATTCCAACACACAATGAATCAGATCTTGGACGGTATAGACAATGTTGTGTGCTTCATGGACGACATCCTCGTGTCAGCACCAACCATTGGAGCTTGCCCACTACGACACAGAGATGAAGTTGAGACTCGCGTGTGATGCATCTCCATACGGAGTAGGAGCCGTCATCTTACATGTTCTACCATCAGATGAAGTACACCCTATTACATTTGCATCATGGACTCTGTCACCAAGTGAGAAAAATTATGCTCAAATTGAGAAGGAAACCCTGAGCATAATATTCGAAGTGAAGAAGTTTCACAAATACCTCTATGGAAGGAAGTTCCAACTGCTGACAGATCACAAGCCTCTGTTGGCCATCCTTGGACCAAAATCAGCCACACCAACCCTTGCTGCACTTCGAATGCAACGTTGGGCTCTGATATTGCTAGCCTATGACTACGGGTTCAAGTACAGACGATCCAGTGATCACTGGATGCACTATCAAGACTACCATGCAATAGTGACTCCGACAGTGAAGATGATAGAGCCGTCTTCCAGATCTCTCTCATCGACGAACTGCCCATATCTGCTTCAGACATGGCAGAGGAGACGAGGAAAGACCCAGTGCTTTCCAAAGTCTTGGACTTAACATTAGGCGATTGGCCAACCTTCGTAAATGACGATAACCTTCGTCCATTCATTGACAAGAAATACCAATTGTCTACTGATCAAGGATGTGTTCAGTGGGGATCAAGGATGGTGGTACCTCACAAATTCCAGAGGAGACTGCTATCTGACCTGCATGAGGGACATCCAGGGATCACTCGAATGAAAGCACTCGCCCGCAGTTATCTGTGGTGGCCTGGACTGGATCAGGACAGCTCACCTTGTGAAGCTGTTCGCAACAAACCTGCTGCTGCACCTCTTCGTCCATGGTCCTGGGCTGCTACACCATGGGAAGGCATCCATGTGGATTACGCCGAGATTGACAAGCAACATTTCCTTGTTGTCGTACCAACACTAGAGTACCCACCCTAGTCACACCCTGACCTAACCAAAATATATAGAAAACAGAGATATCTAAGGTCAGGGCGTGACAGCCACAAAAGCAAAGTAAATATCCACATTTCTCAAATCAAATCAAATTCCATTGGTCACATACACATATTTAGCAGATGTTATTGCGGGTGTAGCGAAATGCTTGTATCAAAAATATTTATTTAGTCTGTTGTGTCTTTTTAAACACAGGGTCGTTACAGTTATTATTATTTGTGGTTGAAAACATTATTTTGAGTTTATTCTATGTGGAGGGAGGGTGTTCAATATATTTTACAATACAAGCGGAGAGTCATGTGGAAATACTATGACACCTTGAGTTGGACAAAATGTCAATCTGTCCTTAAGAGCTCCTCTTATTTGTCACCTACACCCACACCCTCAGCCAATTACAACACATAAAGTTACATAATTAAATTACAGGATTTCTGCCTTCTGATTCCCATCCTTTATTAATCATTTTCCGTGTTTAATCTTTTTGTCATAAATTGTATAATGTTTACATTTGAAAATCTCATTTACTTATATTTTTCAATTGCGTTATTGGGTGTAGGAGAGGGGGAGTTCCAGAGTTGGTCTCAGAGGGCTCTTGTGTGTGTTCTCTGCTGCAGTTATTGCTGCTCTGTCCTCCTGTTATGAGCCTGCTAATTCTATTCAGCTTTATTGCTTTCCAAACAAAATTATTTATTTAGTCTGTTGTGTCTTTATTGCATTTACATTAACTGTAAAAAGTATCATACAAATATGGACCACAAATAAAAATACAAAGGATCAGTGAACATTTTTTTTTATCTGTATCCTGTCGGTAGAAAAAGGTGTTTTTGTTGAGATCGAGCTGTGTTGTAATTCACTGTAATTCACCTGGTCTGACTTCGCCTGGCCAAGAAATGAATGAGTCGCTCCCACGCAGATTACTGATTGAATTTAGTGTGACTGAGAGGAGATCTGAGGACACGGGATAGAGCTCCTTTTAAACAAAATTCCCCCTCCTTAGATCCCTGTCCAGTTCTTCTGTTACAGAGAATGTTCTGTTATACTGGAGAAAATGTGAAGCCTGTAAACCAATACCTTCAACAACTGTAAATGAGGGGGAGAAGGATTTGAACTATGCTAACCTTCTCCCTCTCCACTCCTCCAGTCGAAGGTCTGTGTGGAGCACAGCCTGATGTATCCAGAGTTGCAGCTGGTATGACCCAGCCCTGAACTCCCCTCCTCCTCCTCCTCCTCCTCCTCCACTTCTCCGTCCTCTCCCTCCATCCCTGAGCATCCCTTTCAGCTCCAACACTCTCTGAAACCAGATCTATACCCAGAAACCGCTTTAGATGTCTTATTTAACCTTTACTTGTCCATATGGTCTTTGATGTGCGCCACAAGACTGTGTTAGCCTGCTGAGCTGAAGTGTTGGAACAAGCTACGCACCTTCGAGGTTTCAGGCAAGAGCATAGTTCACTGAACCACATCCGTTAAGCCCTTACACTTGTGGAAATTGGCCAACATGGATAGGGCCAAATTGTAATGTTTCGAACAGAAGAACTATAAAAAACATATGCATTGCCATGGTAGCAATTGAAAGACAAAACTTTGACAACGATGGGGAACTTATCAGACCAAAGGTGAGGACCTGACACAAGACTGAATCCAAACATTACACTGTTGATTTTATGTTCATTTGACATTTGCTGTGCCTTTCGCAGCACTTTTCAATAATGAAATATGTAGGTGCTAGATGAGAAAAAACGATTTCAGAGGTTTGATTAAGGGGTCTAACGGGTGTCTCCGAGGGGCCACACATCTCTCTAAACTGTGCACGGTTTCTAAGTAATTTCAGCGTACTTTTAGGACTCAAGGAAAGAGCATTCAACTGTAAGGTGCTTTTTTGAGCTCTCCTAGCTTTGCCGTTAAGGAACTGACACTAGCAGACAGGTTTCTGTTTGGAACACAGCCCTGCATCCCCACCATCAAGTTCCATTATAAATCGTAATCTGGGTCGTGGACATTATTTGAAAGCTTGTTCTATTGCCAACATGGCTAGCTAAGCTATAAAATATGACCTGAGGGTTAGGCTTTCAAAAGGTACTTCAGACAAACAGATTGTAATTTTAGTGCATTCAAGTGCGTGTTCCGCTGCAAATTTTCTTCACATTCCGACAAACATAGGCTCATTCTGTTCAGGGCAAACCAGGGTATAACACATATCACCCTTGTAACTGTGGAACAAACATAGCAATCATTAACGTTGATACTGTGAAATACATGAGTTTACAAATATGGAAATGTTAACATTTGGACTCACAGGTGTGTAGTTTGCTTGTATGGCGTCAAAGCGATATTTATTATAATCCTCTAACATCTCATCTTTAGAACACATCGACTCATCTCGATTTGCAGCATTACCCTCACTCAGACAACAACAAATGTGAAAAAGTAGCCCAATTAGCAGGAGGTGATGGGGGAATCTTCTTGTCACATGTGGTGCTCAAGTTTATAACAGCTGTCATTGAAAACCCCTATACATGACATCATGTATAGCATGTTACTGTACAGGCACTGCATTCCAATTTTGCCGCTTATAAATAGCAACATTTCCATTTTCAACACATATACAGGGTAACAGAGGAAGTGAGTGGAAAAAGACATTACTAGACATTACTATCTCGACACACTCAATGATATAAACAAGAAAAACTTGCTTTGCACCTTACCTCTATTTATGCAATGTCTATGTGGTTTTGTGTGTTGTTTGCTAGAACATCTCTGGTAGTTTTGTCTTGGGACAAGATATTGTGTGTTACATGCTAACCGCAAAACGAATGTACAAATACATGTTATTGAATCATTTCATCCAAACTGCTTGCGTGCGTCAATGAGCGTCTACGTAGCCAGGCACTAAAATATAACTTGGTTCTATTTTTGACGCACTGCAAGTCCCGCCTCTCGCATATCCTCATTGGTTTTTAGGACCATATACGCACGTGGGTGATTGAAAGCTGAACTAAGGTCCAACTCCAGTCATGTTGGTGGTGGTAATGCACCTTAAAGTTGGTTTGCCAACCGCCATATAAAGTCCACAGAAGAAGAAGAAGAGATTACTAGAAACAAACTAAATTTCCCCTTTTATCTGTGGATTATTTGTCGGAGTAGAGAACACACGATTTGTGTGACTCAAAATGGGTCAAAATTCTACAAAGATCCAGGAAAAAAAGGAACTTGTGTATTTCAGGTAAAATAACAACCCAATGTTTATATCCCAGGACAAATTAGCAAGCAACAGCACGCTAGCTAGCTAAATGTCCATGAATGTTTCATGTTTCGACCTGTCCCCAAATGAATATAGTTGGTTCAGAGTTCGTTTTGATATTTCAACCTGCTTATCCTGATCGCATCTGGTGTGGATGGACAAAATCAACATCCACGGAGCGTGCCCGGTGTGGTCAGCATGTTAGAGATGTGCGTCTTATAATGGTGTCTGCATTCAACAATGTTAGCTACATGCTAGCTATTTCATTAACTTGCCAATATTGGAAAGTCAACAACGTGTTGGCTATGGTAGAAAGCATTAATAGTCCGTTTCTGTTTAATGTTTAAAAAAAAGAAGGTGAATAAGCACTAATGTATCTAAAAAAAAGTGTGGAGATGTTACATAAGTAATTGTATAAATCATGTTATAACTGAATTAAACCTGAAATATTGTCATTTTCACATTTGTATCCTGTTTCAATAAAGAACATTATCGTTTGAGTTGGTAAACAACTGTCGATGGTGTTGAATTTAGACTCGCTTGAACACAGACCCACATCTCTAAATGGATGAACAAATATTAGAGTAACCAAATGCAGTTATATCACTACAATAGGGATACTAAGAATGTATGGCAAACAATCGAGGGTTAAACGTGTAGAAATTCCTCACAGACACTGAGATCTCATGGGGACAGAACGACGTACTTCTTACTTAAGCACATCAGCACTCCTAATTTTCGGTCTACTCTCTAGAGTTTCAACAACACACCCCAGTCATAAACACCACAGACATAAACACTCAATGTGAGTCTTTATCCTGGAGGCAGGAGGTGCCACGCTCTACTGCCCACCAGGGGTGAAGGAGGAGGCCATTTTGTGAAGGTCAGATTGTGAAAGGATGGAAGGAGTGAGTGATGGGATGTATGAAGAGAATGAGAGAGAGAATGAGACATGCCTCCCATCCTCTCAGAGAGCGAGAAAGTGGGGGGCAGAGACAGAGAATAGGAATATGGAGGAGGAAGAGGAAGAGGAGGAGGTGGAGTCAGTGACTGGGATGAACCCTCTAATGGGAACATTTATTCAAATTAGACTAATTGTAATCATGCTTAATAATTAGCTTTACAGTGCATTATAATTGGGTTAGACTACAATATGGTTCTGCCTAGGAACTATAATTTATTTGATTTAATTATTCTGAGGAACCCAACGGTGTGGCATTTCATATCATAAAGCCAGTGGAGGAGAGAGAATGGCTGTGGACTGTTGTCTCTGAGAAGGTCATAGCTGGCTCTATGGGAGAGTTATGGGACTATTTTCCAGGCTATTAAGCCACTCCACTTAGCACAATTAGCACCACGCTCAAAGGTTAAAGACAGAGCCATAGCTATGGCTGCATCGGGTGGCCATGGAGCATAATAATGGAGGGCGAGGTGGAAGGAAAGAGACATCTTAGGATGGCTACAGAGCATGTTGATGGAGATGGAGGTATAGAGAGTAGGAGGGAAAGAGGGAACGATATGGATGGGAAGAGGGAGAGAGATCTCGCTCTTCAAGTTGGTCACAGCAAATTAATGGGCATCCACAGATGCCTTTTTCTCTTTGTGGGAGAGATAGAGAGAAAGAGGAAGGTATTCCTTTCAAAAGAAACATTCTACATTGTTACACCCTAGCCTTGCCGTATTTGCTTGTCTCCTCTGTGAGGTACTGGGTATCCCCGGCTAATTGACTCGGTAGCGGTAGTTTTATTTGCTAATTTTCTTACTTTTTAACTCTGCATTGTTGGGAAAGGACTCTTAATATGGCTGCAGTCCAGGTAACGGGACCAATATGACTACAGCCAGTCCAAGTGCAGGGCGCCAAATTCAAAACAACAGAAATCTCATAATTAAAATTCCTCAGACATTCATGTGTCTTATATCATTTTAAAGGTAATCTTGTTGTTAATCCCACCAAAGTGTCCGATTTCAAATAGGCTTTTCAGCGAAAGCACTACAAACGCTTATGTTAGGTCACCACAAAACCACAATAATCACAGCCATTTTTTCCAGCTAAAGATAGCTTCACAAAAACCAGAATAGAGATAAAATGAATTACTAACCTTCGATTATTTTCATCAGATGACACTCATAGGACTTCATGTTACACAATACATGCATGTTTTGTTTGATTACATTCATATTTATATAAAAAAATCTGAGTTTACATTGAGGCGACAAGATTCACTAAATGCAAAAACATCAAGTGACTTTGCATAGCCCATCGTTTCAACAGAAATACTCATCATAAATATAGATGATAATACAAGTTATACACATTGAATTGTAGATATACCTTTCCTTAATGCAACCGCTATGTCAGATTTCAAAAAAACTTTACGGAAAAAGAAATGCACGCTATAATCTGAGACGGCGCTCAAAAATAGCATACCACAGCTGCAAAGATGGCGTCACTATAAACAATAAAATACATGATAAATATTCCATTACCTTTGATGATCTAGATCAGAAAGCACACCAAGAATCCCAGGTCCACAATAAATGTTTGTTTTGTTCGAAACAAATCCGTTATTTATGTCCAAATACCTTCTTTTGTTAGCGCGTCTAGTTTACATATCCAAACGCTAATTCTGGTCAGCGTTATATCGGACAAAAACTTCAAAATATGATATTACCGGTTGAAGAAACATTTCAAACTAAGTACTGAATCAATCATTAGGATGTTTTTAACACATAGCTTCAATAAAGTTCCAACCGGAGTATTCGTTCTTGTCTGCGTGAGCAATGGAACGTCAGTGGCTTGCATGAAGAAAAAGCATGATCAGGAAATGTCTGCTTGATGGACACCTGACTGATTCTGCTCTCATTCTCTCCCACAACATCATAGAAGTCTCATTGAAATTTCTATTGATTGTTGACATCTACTGGAACCCCATTGGAACCCGCAACATCATTAATAGCTCAAGTGGATTTCTTTAGGGACTCTGGTGAATACACACAGGCTCAGATTTCTGACTTCCTGTTTTGATTTCAACTCAGGATTTTGCCTGCCAATATGAGTTCTGTTAATCTCACAGACATAATTCAAACAGTTTTAGAAACTTTAGAGTGTTTTCTATCCAATACTAATAATAATATGCAAATATTAGGAACTATGACTGAGGAGCAGGCCGTTTGATATGGGCACCTTTCATCCAAGCTACTCAATACTGCCCCTTCAGCCATAAGAAGTTAAGTAAGCATTTCACGGTAAAGTCTACACCTGTTGTTTAAGGCACGTGACAAATACAATTTGATTTGTTGTTGTTGTCGGCTATTATTATTGAGGCACATGGGTGTGATCACGTGTGGTTTGTCTTATGAGAAAGCAGGGCAGTGTGGGGAATCTGTTATGGGTTAGGGTCATGGCTATGGTTTGAATGGGGAACACACACCAGGCACAGACAAATCCCACTGATAACACACAAACACGCACAAAACATCCTGAAAACCTTGCTACATAAAAAAAGCCATAGCTCTCCCTCCCTCTGTCTAGAGAATGCAAACACCGAGTTCTTCTGGGTTAGAAACCTGGGTCTGAAACACACCACTCAACAGGAAATGTGTTTGTTTTCAGTGCATGTTAAGAGGGAAATTCCAAAGCTCAGTAAATTAAATGTTTTCCTCATCAATCTACACGAAATACCCCATAATAAGCAGAAACAGGTTTTTAGAAAACAGAAATATTACATTTACATAAGTATTCAGACCCTTTGCTATGAGACTCGAAATTGAGCTCAGGTGCATCCTGTTTCCATTGATCATCCTTGAGATGTTCTACAACTTAATTGTAGTCCCTCTATGGTAAATTCAATTGATTTGACATGATTTGGAAAGGCACACACATGTCTATATAAGGTCCCACAGTTGACAGTACATGTCAGAACAAAAAGCCAAGCCATGAGGTCGAAGGAATGGTCCGTAGAGCTCTGAGACAGGATTGTGTTGAAGCACAGATCTGGGGAAGAGAACCAAAACATTTCTGCAGCATTGAAGGTTCCCAAGAACACAGCGGCCTCCATCATTCTTAAATTGAAGAAGTTTTGGACCACCAAGACTCTTCCTAGAGTCAAACTAAGCAATCAGGGGAGAAGGGCCTTGGTCAGGGATGTGACCAAGAACCCAATAGTCACTCTGACAGAACTCCAGAGTTCTTCTGTGGAGATGGGAGAACCTTCCAGAAGGAAAACCATCTCTGCATCACTCAACCAATCAGGCCTTTATGGTAGACTAGCCAGATGGAAGCCACTCTTCAGTAAAAGGCACATGAAAGCCGGCCTGGAGTTTACCTAAAGGCCGTTAAAGGACTCTAAGACCATGAGAAACAAGATTCTCTGGTCTGATGAAACCAAGATTGAACTTTTTGGCCTGAATGCCAAACGTCACGTCTGGAGGAAACCTGGCACCATCCCAATGGTGAAGCATGGTGGTGGCAAAATCATGCTGTGGAGATGTTTTTCAGTGGCAGGTACTGGGAGACTAGTCAGGATCGAAGGACATATAATTGGAGCTGTCACGCTTTTTCTAAAGTAGAACCCAGAAGCAGACCAGGACAAGGAGAGTAGGACGAAGGTGAGTATTTATTTACAAGTTTAAATGCAGAGGTAGAAAGATCCAGGTGGCGGAGCGGGCAGCGGAGGTGAGTTGATGGGAATGAATAGGCAGATCCAAGGGAGTAACAGAAGCCACCGACGACCAGGCAGGAATGGGGTGAGTGTTCCGGGTGAATTACTGTAGACAGAACAAACGGAGGTAAGTTCAAGGCAAGCAAGACGTACAAAACAACAAAACAAACTCTAACAAACTGGAGGCTGATACGCTGGCACAACATACTGTTCATGGCTAACGATCCGGCAGGGAATGGATGTCAGGTCAGCGCTTATGAAGTGGAGGGGTGATGATCAGGACCAGGTGTGCAGATAGCTGATGGGATACAGGTGCGGGTACTCAGAGATCTTCCAACTAGCTACGTCGCCCGGCAACCAGACAGGGTGCGTTCCAGGACACCGGAAAAAACACTCCAGGACAGAACACAGGCAAAAACAGACTCAGGAAGCGGGATTCGTGACAGTACCCCCCCTCCGACAAACGCCACCGGGCGTACTACCCGGAGCGCCAGGGTGGAGGCGGTAGAAGTCACGAAGCAGGTCAGCATCAAGGATCTGACGCCGAGGAATCCAACTCCTCTCCTCTGGGCCATATCCTGCCCAATCCACGAGATACTGGAACCCTCGACCCCGCCGTCTGGAATCCATGATGCGGCGCATCGTGTAGGCAGGACCAACTCCGATCATCCGAGGAGGAGGACGAGGAGAAGGACGAGGAGAAGGGGGCAACCCCGTGACCAAGTCCAGAGCCAGATGCGACCAAGGTCGCCGGGAAATAGGTAGGGGGTGAAGAAGCCCAGAGCTGGGCCGATTGGTACTCTTACTCTGCGCACAAACAGGACAAGCGGCAACAAACCTCCGGGTATTTTTTCCCATGGCAGGCCACCAAAATCGTCTGCGCAGTAGCGCCATAGTCCGAGCAACGCCAGGGTGACAAGCTATCTTGCTGGCGTGGAACCACTGAAGGACAGCAGGGCGGACCGACTCAGGCACGAACAACCGACAGGGTGGACCGTTACCGGGGCCGGGCTGCGTCCGAAGGGCCGCCATCACATCCTCCTCAATCCTCCATGTAACGGCTCCCACGACAAAGTTCTGGGGAAGAATCGTCTCAGTCTTGACCCCACTCTCCTCCGTCTTGGAGAACATCTGGGACAAGGCGTCCGCCTTGCCGTTCTTCGACCCAGGTCGGTGGGGAGGAAGTGACAGAGCCTTCTGCTTACTGAACACTTCACTCAAATCGTGATAGGTTTCTGGAACCAGGGACAAATCAGGGGGAGCAGACTCACTGACCTGACTGAGAACAGCATGAGAACAGGCAGTCCTAAGGCAGTTAGCATGACACTCAATGCTCCAACTAGTTACCTTACCCGTCACCCAATCAAACGAGGGATTGTGTTCTCTCAGCCAGGGGTAACCAAGAACCAGAGGAACATGGGGCGAAGGCAGAATGAAAAAATAAATAACCTCTGAATGATTCCCCGACAACAACATCTTAACCGGTTCAGTTCTCATAGTGATCCGTGCCAGACTACTGCCGTTCAGAGTGGTTGCTTCAATGGCTTCCGGTAATTGCTCCTTGGAAAGCCCCAGCTGTTCCACCAAGTCGGCATCAATAAAGCTGCCATCGGCACCTGAATCGATAAAAGCGTTCATCGCTAAACTCTGATTCTTATTCATGAGGGTCGCAGGAAAACGGGGTCTGACAGGGTTCTTGGAAGGTTGAAACTGGCTCGCTAAAAGTCCTCCCACACTTAGTGAGTCGGGCAGTTTAACGGACGCTGAGGACAAGCGGAGATGTAATGTCCCGAGCTACCACAGTAGAGGCAGCTGTTGGTCTCACGTCTACGTTGGCGTTCATCCTTAGTTAACCGGTACCGCCCCACTTGCATGGGTTCAGGATCTGGCGGCAAGACACCTCCAATAATCCCGTGTGGAGAATAATGATCAACACGTTCCGGTCCACCTCCTGACCCGAATGGTAACCGAGTAACTGATTGATTGGACGGACCCCACTGCTTCTCCCTCCTTCTCTCACGGACTCTATTATCCACCCGAATAGATAATGTGACCAAACTGTCCAGGTCACTAGGCTCTGGATAGGAGATCAGCTCCTCCTTGAGTTGCTCCGACAACCCCTGGTAAAAAGCCGCTTGTAGTGACTCCTCATTCCACCCACTCTCCACAGCCAATGTCCGGAACTCAATCACAAAGTCTGCCACGCGACGAGCTCCTTGGCGAAGAGAGAACAAACGCTTAGCTGCGTCCTTACCTCGGACTGGATGGTCAAAAAGCCTTCTCATCTCTGCCGTGAACTCCTGGTATGACGCCATGCAGGTGTCCTGTTGTTCCCAAACAGCTGAAGCCCATTCCAGAGCTCTACCACGCAGCAGTTCAATAACAAAAGCTATCCTAGCCTTCTCTGTGGCGTAAGAGTAGGGCTGCAGATCAAAAACTAAACCACACTGCATAAGAAATGAACGGCATCCTCCCAAATCCCCTTCGTACTTATCAGGCGTCGGAACATTGGGCTCACGGAAGGAAACAGCTCCAGAAGCGGCAGGTGAGAGGGGTGAAGCAGGTGGTGGATGATCCGCCGGCAAACTGAGCTGAGCCTGGATACTCGTCAGACTAGCAGAGAAATTCTGAACCGACAACGCTAACTCCTGTAGCGCCGTACTGTGTTGTCCCAATATCTTCTCCTGAAGGGTAATGGCATGGCAAACGGAGTCCAGGTCCGCTGGGTTCATGTTCTGGCCGGATCGTTCTGTCACGCTTTTTCTAAAGTAGAACCCAGAAGCAGACCAGGACAAGGAGAGTAGGACGAAGGTGAGTATTTATTCACAAGTTTAAATGCAGAGGTAGAAAGATCCAGGTGGCGGAGCGGGCAGCGGAGGTGAGTTGATGGGAATGAATAGGCAGATCCAAGGGAGTAACAGAAGCCACCGACGACCAGGCAGGAATGGGGTGAGTGTTCCGGGTGAATTACTGTAGACAGAACAAACGGAGGTAAGTTCAAGGCAAGCAAGACGTACAAAACAACAAAACAAACTCTAACAAACTGGAGGCTGATACGCTGGCACAACATACTGTTCATGGCTAACGATCCGGCAGGGAATGGATGTCAGGTCAGCGCTTATGAAGTGGAGGGGTGATGATCAGGACCAGGTGTGCAGATAGCTGATGGGATACAGGTGCGGGTACTCAGAGATCTTCCAACTAGCTACGTCGCCCGGCAACCAGACAGGGTGCGTTCCAGGACACCGGAAAAAAACACTCCAGGACAGAACACAGGCAAAAACAGACTCAGGAAGCGGGATTCGTGACAGGAGCAATGTACAGAGAGATCCTTGATGAAAACCTGCTCCACAGGTTCACCTTCCAACAGGACAACAACCCTAAGCACACATCTAAGACAACGCAGGAGTGGCTTCAGGACAACTCCCTGAATGTCCTTGATTGGCCCAGCCAGAACCCGGACTTGAGCCCGATCGAACATCTCTGGAAAGACCTGAAAATAGTTGTGCAGTGACGCTCCCTATCCAACCTGACAGAGCTAGAGAGGATCTGCAGAAAAGAATGGGAGAAACTCCCCAAATACAGGTGTCCCGAGCTTGTAGCGTCATACCCAAGAAGACTCTATAGACTGTAATCGCTGCCAAAGGTGCTTCAACAAAGTACTGAGTAAAGGGTCTAAATACGTATGTAAATGTAATATTTCCGTTTTTTTTGTTTTTTTTTATAAATGTGCAATCATTTATACAAATCAGCTTTTGCTTTGTCATTACGGGGTATTGTGTGTGGATTATTGAAGAACAAAAAACTATTTAATACATTTTAGAATAAGGCTGTAAAGGAACAAAATGTGGAAAAGTCAAGAGGTCTGAACATTAACAACAACATTAACAACATCTTACGACCACATTTTATAACATTTTATGATAATATGTACATGTACACATGGATTTTGTGTTGTAGATACTGTATGCGGTAGTAGAGTAGTAGCCTGAAGGCAGAATACTTAATGTGTTGAGAAATCTGGTGTGAAATGTATTTGTAACGTTTTGAAAACTGCCTTAATTTTGATGGACCCCAGGAAGTGTAGATGCTGCCTTGGCAGAGAGCCATAATAAATACAAATACAAATGCAATTCCGTTTTGTTTCTTTGTTCTAGTTTCTCTGTAATTGGCTGAAATAAACCATATGTCATATTAAGGCATGCACTTCCTGTTTTGACGCACAGTGTACATGTGTGTGTTTGTCCACACAACTCCAAATAAAGCCACCAGCACACCAAAATAACAGCAAACCGATGTATTGTAAGTCAATACAATCCATTATATACGCAGATACATACAGTGGGGCAAAAAAGTATTTAGTCAGCCACCAATTGTGCAAGTTCTCCCACTTAAAAAGATGAGAGAGGCCTGTAATATTCATCATAGGCACACTTCAACTATGACAGACAAAATGAGAAAAAAAATTCCAGAAAATCACATTGTAGGATTTTTAATGAATTTATTTGCAAATTATGGTAGAAAATAAGTATTTGGTCAATAACAAAAGTTTCTCTCAATACTTTGTTATATACCCTTTGTTGGCAATGACAGAGGTCAAACATTTTCTGTAAGTCTTCACAAGGTTTTCACACACTGTTGCTGGTATTTTGGCCCGTTCCTCCAAGCAGATCTCCTCTAGAGCAGTGATGTTTTGGGGCTGTTGCTGGGCAACATGGACTTTCAACTCCCTCCAAAGATTTTCTATGGGGTTAAGATCTGGAGACTGGCTAGGCCACTCCAGGACCTTGAAATGCTTCTTACGAAGCCACTCCTTCGTTGCCCGGGCGGTGTGTTTGGGATCATTGTCATGCTGAAAGACCCAGCCACGTTTCATCTTCAATGCCCTTGCTGATGGAAGGAGGTTTTCACTCAAAATCTCACGATACATGGCCCCATTCATTCTTTCCTTTACACGGATCAGTCGTCCTGGTCCCTTTGCAGAAAAACAGCCCCAAAGCATGATGTTTCCACCCCCATGCTTCACAGTAGGCATGGTGTTCTTTGGATGCAACTCAGCATTCTTTGTCCTCCAAACACGACGAGTTGAGTTTTTACCAAAAAGTTATATTTTGGTTTCATCTGACCATATGACATTCTCCCAATCTTCTTCTGGATCATACAATTGCTCTCTAGCAAACTTCAGACGGGCCTGGACATGTACCGGCTTAACCAGGGGGACACGTCTGGCACTGCAGGATTTGAGTCCCTGGCGGCGTAGTGTGTTACTGATGGTAGGCTTTGTTACTTTGGTCCCAGCTCTCTGCAGGTCATTCACTAGGTCCCCCCGTGTGGTTCTGGGATTTTTGCTCACTGTTCTTGTGATCATTTTGACCCCACGGGGAGAGATCTTGCGTGGAGCCCCAGATCGAGGGAGATTATCAGTGGTCTTGTATGTCTTCCATTTCCTAATAATTGCTCCCACAGTTGATTTCTTCAAACCAAGCTGCTTACCTATTGCAGATTCAGTCTTCCCAGCCTGGTGCAGGTCTACAATTTTGTTTCTGGTGTCCTTTGACAGCTCTTTGGTCTTGGCCATAGTGGAGTTTGGAGTGTGACTGTTTGAGGTTGTGGACAGGTGTCTTTTATACTGATAACAAGTTCAAACAGGTGCCATTAATACAGGTAACGAGTGGAGGACAGAGGAGCCTCTCAAAGAAGAAGTTACAGGTCTGTGAGAGCCAGAAATCTTGCTTGTTTGTAGGTGACCAAATACTTATTTTCCACCATAATTTGCAAATAAATTCATAAAAAATCCTACAATGTAATTTTCTGGATTTTTTTTCCTCATTTTGTCTGTCATAGTTGAAGTGTACCCATGATGAAAATTACAGGCCTCTCTCATCTTTTTAAGTGGGAGAACTTGCACAATTGGTGGCTGACTAAATACTTTTTTGCCCCACTGTACATTTACAGTTAAATAATCGGTCTTCGTCAACAAAATACCTAAACTCTTGTATTCTATAGAGAGAGGCAAAGAGTAACAGTCTGGTTTCAGTCACTGATAAGATTGGATAGCCGTGAATTAGGGAAGAGTGAGAAATTTGGGCCGAGGTCAGGTCAGATGAAGTGAGAAGGAACAGTCACCACTTAAGTTCCTGCCTAGCAACAGAAATGTATTGGCTGTCTAGAGGTGCAAAGAGCAGACTCCGCCTAGAAGGAGGGTATAACTCGATGTGCCTGTGTAAGCATGTATTTGTCTTTTCAGCTGTTTGACCCAGTGGGTAAATCAACTTGGTTTGAGCTTTGACTAGTCGTCCGTTAGTTTTTCACTCTATTTGTCAGAACCGAACAACCCTCAAGAAGTCCTGATCCTCCCTCTCGCCATTTCTTTACTCTCGTTCTTTCCCCTCTGAACTCTCTCTAATCGGAGTGGGTGGTCATTGTGGAGGTGAAAAGTGAGTGAACGAGTGTTTGCGCACATGCAGTGCAGGAAAAGAGTTCCTGAAGTGCAGGCTGGGTAGTGGCTGTGCGGTTGGTGGAATGCGATAGTACACACATGCTCACATACACGCACGCACTCCTCCCCCGTCACTCACAGGTCCCAAGTGAACACTCAACCCGAGGCATCTCCCGCCAGCAGAGTAGCATGTGTCCTATACACAGACAGAGAAAGACATGGCTGTATGTGCTTAGTTTATCATAGGTGTGCGCATGTGTGTGCTAGAGCATACGCGTCCGTGTGTGTGTGTTACCTGGATATGGCTAGAGCAGTGACGGTAGGATGGTTTTTGTTCCGCATCGCCTGGACAAGGATTGGCTTCCGTTCTCGACACAACACCAGGTATCTCTCCCAGCTCTGACCCTGACCAGACATACAGTACCTACACAGTACCTACACAGGAACTATCAATATAACAACAGTATTAAATCAGTTCTACCCTAACAGACCTACAGTACAGTATAACATGTTCTGTTACATACTGTATAACACCAGCTGTCTCTCCCAGCCCCGACATGCTAGAGTAGACCTACAGTACAGCAGATATACCAACAATATAATATAATTTAACAACAAAGCCTCTTTAAAAATCAACTACGCCTTCACCCATCCAATCAGGTCAAATTTCTTCAAGGAGGGAAAGATGGCTTTTTAAATGAGTCGATCAGGGTCAAGGCTCTGACAAGACCGCGAGAGAACAATACCACCAGAGCCTGTTTTAACAATAGCTCATATTACATGGTCAGCAGGCTGGTAGAAGAATCCCTCCATATAAACCTCACCATTACACGAGGACTGTTCTGATGTAATTTACCAGGGTAATACTGCTATGAGCTGACGATGTGCTACCAACACCAAACAAATTACAACTGGGTATTATTGCTTTCTAAATTGCACATGCACGCCCGTGCACATACGCACGCGCGCACACACACACACACACAGACGTCAGCAGAATTGCTCATCAGTGTTTACCCTTGGTGTCTATTCATAACTTAATAACTCAATAAATCCAGGCAGCTAGCCTTGATGTTAGCATGTGTATTCTGGAACTTCACAGTCAATCCCAATAGCCCCCTTAGCCCTCTCTCTCCTTTTTGAGTGTCCCGCGGGGGTGTAGTGGCACGTAAGAAACTGCAAAGCTAGTGGTAGGGAGAGATAAGTAACCCTAGGGAATGGGACATCACTACATCACTCGCGCAAATCATTAGTGGTTAGCCTACCAAGCAAGCCCTTTTCTTTTTTCACAATGCCTGTACCGACGGCAGTAATAGCTTTTCCCGTGTCAAGAACTGCAACGCTGCTGGGTTTTTCGAGCTCAACTGATTCCTGCGTGTATAAAGAAGGGTCCGCCACACGAAACACATCCAGCCAACTTGACACAACCGTGGGACGCATTGGAGTCAACAGGTGTTCTTAAAGTTTTGTTCACTCAGCCTATATACATTGCTGTAAATATTTATCACATTCCTCATGTATGGTTATATATTTTGATATATTGAATGTTGATGTTGTGAACCGATATGGTATATTTTGACCTCCTGTTTCAGGACGTGACGTCACTGAGCACTGCCCCTATATGTAGGACCTTCTTCCCCCACCTAGGATATGGATGCCAGATGATGACCTAAGGGTCGAAACGTTGTGACAATAAAACCACCTGGGAGCCTGAACAGCAGTGTGTGTGGTTTTCCTGTTTGTTTTCCACGAGTTCACCTACAACTCCAGCACCTGCAAAAAAAAAGTACCTGGATGTGTATATGTTCTTCCGCTTTTGTAAAATAATAGTGTTTAGTGACTTTAAAACAGTTACAGTGAATGAGTGGTTGAGTGGTTGAGATACAGTTTTGAATGAAATCTACAGTGAGCTCCAAAAGAATAGGAACAGTGACACATTTGTTGTTGTTTTGGCTCTCTACTCCAGCACCATGGATATGAAACGAGTGTAGACTCACCGTGAGGTCGTTGACAGGCCAGTGCTGTGATGCTAGCCTCGTGTGCAGGTAGCTGAGTGATGTAGTTGAACTCCTCCGGGTCCCACCGGATACAGGTGAGGTCGCGAGACGAAGGAGGTGATTGTGGACTACAGGAAAAGGAGGACCGAGCACGCCGTCATTCTCATCGACGGGGCTGTAGTGGAGCAGGTTAAGAGCTTCAATTTCCTTAAAACTGTATTGTTGGTTAAGGGCTTGTAAGTAAGGATTTCACTGTAAGGTCCACACTGGTTGTATTCGGCGAGTGTGACAAATTACATTTGTTTAGATTAGAGGACCTCTGACTATCACTCCATGAACCTCAGACACCACCAGACACATTACTACTTTGTTATAATCATACAACGCCTAAGAGACAGGTTATGAGATTCACTTTATCAAACATGCACTGCATACACACACACACACACACACACACACACACACACACACACACACACACACACACACACACACACACACACACACACACACACACACACACACACACACACACACACGTTTTATGATCAAAGTGAGGACCACAGGAGAAAATAGGACTTTCAATAGGGCTACATACATACTGACACCATATCTCACCAATATATCACCACACACACACGATCCTGTCTGAGTTTCATGTGAGTGAGTTTGTCCTTGCTGATGGAAACATTCCACCCAAAAACCTCTGAGCTGTTCCCTGCAGGGACTGTTGCTGCACACAGCATCTCCCCCCAGTCATACACACTCTCACATACGGCAAAGGTCTATGGGAGAGAAATAGAAACCCACACGCACGTTAGCCGTGGTCAATGTTGGAAAGATTTCGGCCAACGGTTGAGCTGTATGTTATGTGGCTGCCCCTGAAAATAGTATTCATGATGGATGGATGGATGGAAGGAAGTGGACTTGACTGTAATATTGCTAACATTGTCAGTCTGATTTAATCAAATAGCCGCCATAGCGAACTACTTTCTCAGTGGTGTAGTGTACAAAGGAGCAGGAGTTATCAGGAGGGCCCCAGGAGAAATAGACGTTCCACAGAGGAGGGATCACTCGTCTGTTCTTTTCTACAAACAGAACCTCGCTGTCCATACAAACCACCTGGCCTACTGGACCACGAAGAAGCTCTGGAGGGGATAGAGAGAGGGTGAGGAGATGGAAAGATGGAGATCATTTCATAGAAATCAAATCAAATATAAAATGTATTCGTCACACACAGTTTACAGCAGGTATAAAAGGTGCAGCAAAATGCTAATGTACTTGACTCTTTTTATTGTTATTACTGATATTGATTAATGTACTGCGGTACATTAATCAATATCAATAATAACAATAAAAAGAGTCAAGTCAAAAATAACAACTAATAGAAGAGGTAGTATCCATATCCATTTACAAATATAAAATGGGAGGTGTCTCGGTAACTCAGTAAAATACATAGTATATAGAACAGCAGCGTTGACTGTGTCTGTGTGTCTGTATAAGTACTAAGTGTGTGTGTGCTTGTGTGTGTGCTTGTGGGTGTTTGCACGTGCGTGTTTGTGTGTAAGGGTTGAATGTGTGGGTAGCCAGTGCAAATAATCTCTAAGGTGCAGATAGAGACTATTTGCAGTTTAGAGACTAAGGTGCAAGGCTCAGGCAACTGGAGTTAGTGTTGACATCCTGGAGGGCAGGGAGCTCTCTCAGAGTGATGTTTGACTGGCGGACTAGTTTCCGTACAAGGTGATGATGCAGCTGGTCAAGATGCTCTTGATTTTGCAGCTGTAGAACTTCCTGAGGATCCAAGGGCCTATGCCAAATTTTTTCAGTCGGCTGAGATTTTTTGCAAGAATCTCTCTAGAACCCACCCCAAATCTAATGATGGATCCTTAAAATACGTACATTTAGATTCTTACGTAAGCAAATAACCTTAAATTAATTATATTTTCACCTCTTGTCAAATGAAAAGAAACCAATAAATACATTTATTCAATAAAATATTATTTTTCAAACCATCTTTCTCAAAATGCGATCACACTGCACTTCCCCTGTGACCACACTAGAGGTCGCGACCCCGACTTTGAATACCACTGCCTTAGAAGGAGGTAAGAGAAGTTTGTTGTTCTTTGACCAGAACCTCTCTGTCCCCTCAACACTCTTGCCTACTGGGTCAGGCAACGGAGAAAGAGAGCCATCAGAAAGCAACTCTGGTGGCCTGCCTGGACTAGCGGTAATGCCGCAGCCTTTGGCACACATGTCTACGGTGTCGGCATAGGTCAAATCCAGCCTACTGCCCCTTTGTCCCAACCTCTTTCCAACTGTCATCCCTGTATATCCATATACATACATGTATACATATATATATATTTTTTTGTAAAGCAACTGTGGTATGTGGGAAGACAAAAAGTAGAGAGAGTACGAAAGCATTGACCATTAGTCTAAACCGAGACAAAGATGATATGAGATGGATACAAACAAGCAGTAAGTCTGCCAGTACATAGAGGAAATTCCATGGGGAAATAATAATAGTCCTACTTCAAAACCATCACATTAAAGAGTTTCACATCTTCTGCTGAATTTCATTCAATTACATTAATATCCCATATTGCATTGCAGACCCTGCACTGCCACCCTGCCCTAAAGGAAACACATACACACACACACATCCTGGTCCCTGTAAAGGCGTATCTGACTCCCTGTAATTGGGCCTTTAATTGACCTGCTCCAACCCAGGCAGGAAGAAATTGTTATTCTCCTATCGCCGCCTTGACCTTCCAAATCCCCTGGAATCAGAGAGCGCCTGGAGAATGTTCCAGCATTACCCTTAATAACATAATATAATATCACCTTAATATCACATTAATATCCTTCTCCCTATTCATCTCTACCTGCTTATTGATCAGACAACACACAGATGTAACATGTTGGAAGGAATACCTCTCCTGAACATACACGTTCAGGTCATCTCCTTCAGAATGGCTCTTCAGGGATATACAGATTATTATTAGGCAAGGCTTCCGCGGTGGACTCATCGCCATACTGTAGGTCCATAGAAGCAGATCTGCCTGTGTGTGTGTGTGTGTGTGTTTGTCTACGCACCCTGCTGTTTTCTAAGTCCGTCTGGGTAAATTACCCTATGAAGAGTGTCTAGCCAGTCTGGTCCTATTGCTTACTATGGACCTGGCCCATGTTGTAACGGCTTTCCTCCTCCTCTTCATCAGAAGAGGAGGAGCAGGGATCGAACCAAAATGCAGCTGAGTTTGTAGACATGATTTATTAAAGAAAAAACACGAAAACACGAACTTGACTAATAAACTAACAAAACAAATAAACGGTGTAGACAGATCTGAACGACGGACTCACATAACACACGAGAACGCACGAACAGGGAAAAAAGCCTACACATAAATGACACTGAACAAACAAACCGAAAACAGTCCCGTGTGGCGCAACGACATACACAAACACAGGAGACAATCACCCACAACGAACACTGTGAAAACACCTACCTAAATATGACTCTTAATTAGAGGAACGCCAAACACCTGCCTCTAATTAAGAGCCATACCAGGCAACCCATAAACCAACATAGAAACAGAAAACATAGAATGCCCACCCAACCTCACGTCCTGACCAACTAACACATATAACAAACTAACAGAAATAGGTCAGGAACGTGACACATGTATTATATAAAGTAATTGAGGAACGCCGTGAAGTTAATTACAATAATTGAGGTATGGAAAAGGTTATCTTGAAAATAATAAGGTGAATTATTAAATGCAGTCTTTCTCGTGTACACACATTGCATACACTCGCACACAAATGTTCCTCACAGGGATGATAAAGTCAGTAAAGTGAAGTATCAGTACTCCTGATTCTGCTTAGGGTTATAGGGAAGTGCATGGATACGGTTTGTGTGGGATTAAATATTGTTCGACATTGTTAAGGGCGGTACAGAGGGTTTGAGTAGTATTATGATAGTGTTATTCTTGGAACTTGACCTTTGAATGGTTGAACGGAGGGGTTAGAGTTTGTCCAGTTTGAAGAAAAAGGGGGGTTGGCTGGGCGGGTGTTGACCCCTCCTTTTTGGAGCCGGCACAAGGGGGGTGGGCCTTGGTGAACATTTGAGAGCCAGAGGGTAGAGGTCAGCGGTCATTCATAAAGAGGTCAATCGAGTACAGGCTTTACTGAATGACAAAAGAAACAGAATGCAATATGGAATAGCAGTAAATAGTCTGCTCCTCGGAGCCAGATGCTGATGACAGTTTTCCCTATGCTGAGCAGCTGGCATCGAACCTTATCAAACACTACCATTTAAATACCTGCTGTGCCTGTGAAATAGGAAGCGATGTGAATTATATTGCGCTTACTAGATAAATGTAAAAGGGATGAGCCAGTCAGACCAGCCTTCCTGATAGAAATTTCGTAAACTACATTACTGTTCTACAGACTGCAGGACACAACCCTCACTTTGGCCATCACGGGCTAAATCTGGCACAAATCAAGAGCCATCTGAAGTATACTCAATTTCTATCCCTAGTAACTTATAGAAAGTAGGTGGAGATATGGTAGATTGTCGAGGCTTCTCTCCTCCCTACCTGTTTGGGCACCTGTCCAGAGTTATTGACGTTTCCTACGCTGATGATCTTGATAAAGGGGTCTGTGACTGTATCGTGCCCCTCTCCCTCTGTGGGCATAGAAGTAGGGGAGGAAGGTGTTGAGGGACTCTACATCAGCTGGTCACTGCTGGCGGTGCCCAAAGTGAGGGTTGATCCACATACTCAGTCTCCAGAGCCTGGGGGACAGAGCAAGAGGATCAGATACAACACACACACACACACATGCACAGGTACAAACACATATACACCCACATATGCACAGAAAGGCGCACGCACACCTGCACAGAAGCATACACACACACAGCAATAAAAAGACGCTCAAGATACTTCAAGAATCACAATAGCATAGTATTTCATTATTTTATACGTTTCTAATTCTTTGTTGACTGGCAGCCAAGAAGAGCTTGTACATGTCCCTTGTGTACTGTTTCTACAGGGCTAGTGGATTCCGGTGCCACGGGGAACTTCATTGACCAGACCCTTGCCTCTTCTCTTAATATCACCTCATACCCACTCTCTTCTCCGTTTCCGGTCCAAGCCCTTGAAAATCGACCACTAGGATCCGGAACCATTACACACATCACCACACCACTCACCCTCACCGTGGAGTCCATTCATCCGCAGAAAATTCCCTTCTTCATCGCTAGTGCTCACAAGATCATCCTCTGCCTCCCATGGCTCCAACACCATAACCCCACCATCTCATGGTCGAGGACGAGAATCATGGACTGGTCACCCGAATGCCAGAGGGTTTCCCGTTCCCCCTCGTGCCGTATCCCCTGTGGTCTGGGACGTAGATTTGGACAATCGCCAGGCTCTGCGGAGGGAACCCGCACCCACTACCTGTCCTCCTGAGTGCAGCTATGTTCCCACGGGGATAAGGGAGAGGCTGTTGACCTGGGCACACGCAGTAATCATCACTGGACATCGCCAGGGATCACCTGTACTATTCAATCTCTCTCCGAGAAGTATTGGTGGCCCACCTTGGCGCAGGATGTTATTCGTTACGTTAACCTGTTTGGGCTGCAGGGGCAGTATTGAGTAGCCGGATAAAAGGTGCCCATTTCAAACAGCCTCGTACTCAATTCTTGCTTGTATAATATGCATATTATTATTACTATTGGATAGAAAACACTCTCTAGTTTCTAAAACCGTTTGAATTATATCTGTGAGTAAAACAGAACTCCTTTTGCAGCAAACTTCCTGACAGGAAGTGGAAAATCTGAAATCGATGCTCTCTTCTAGGGCCTGCCTATTAAAGTCCTTGATATTTATTCGTTTAGATGCACTTCATACGTCTTCCACTAGATGTCGACAGGCAGTGAGAGGCAGTTTCCTGTTTTCTGGAGAGCGCGAGAAGGGACCTGGATTTGCCTTCTGATAAGCAGTCGTTATGGACGACTAATATCTCCGGCTTTGATTTTATTTGATACATGTGACAATATCATCGTAAAGTATGTTTTTTCAATATAGTTGAATCAGATTATTGACATTTTTTCGGGAGTTTTGCCGTGTTCCGTTCTCTGAGTTTGTTGACGATGGAGAGATTCGCGCCACTTGGCAAGTGTGCTTGCTAAATCGAGAGGGAAAAAGGCCGTTCTAAATCCAAACAACGATTGTTCCCGACAAAGGACCCCTTGTACAACATTCTAATGAAAGATCATCAAAAGTAGGACCCATTTTATGATGCTATTTCATATACCTGTCGAACATGTTGTACTAGTCGTTTGCGCCCAGATTTTGGGTACTCTCTCACTAAGCTGGATGTCGTAATGAAGTTATTTTTAGAATTCTAACACGGCGATTGCCCAAACTTAGTCCCCCTGGCACGCTCTAGCAGGGAAGCTCCTTCCCCTTCCCGTGCCTCAGCGTCCCTGGTCTTATCTGTCCATTGACTTTGTTACCGATATGCCCCCCTCTGACGGTTTCACCACCATTCTGGTGGTGTGGACAAATTTTCAAAATCATGCCATTTTATTCCTCTCTCTGATCTCCTCACAGCTCTCCAGGTCTCTGAGGCACTGTTCCAGCAGGTTTTCTGGCACTATGGCCGTCCAGAGGACATCGTCTCCAACTGTGGTCCCCAATTCACGTCAAAATTATGGAGGGCTTTCATGGAGAAACTGGGGCTAATGGTCAGCCTCACTTTCGGGTACCAGCCTCAGTCCAACGGGCAGATGGAGAGGATGAACCAGGAGCTGGGGAGGTTCCTGAGGAGTCACTGCCAGGACCGGCAGAGGAAGTGGGCACGATTCCTTCCCTGGGTGGAATACGTGATAACCCAGTGTGTCCTCGGTTATCAGCCTGCCCTTGCTCCGTGGACTCCGAACCAGACCGAAAGCCCCTGCGGTGGACGAATGGTTCCGGCGTGCAGAGGAGGTTTGGAGTGAAGCTCATGTGAGGCTCCAGCATGCCGTCCATCACCAGAAGGAGCAGGCAGATTGCTACCGCAGTGAGGCGCCCATGTTCCATCCTGGTGATCGTGTCTGGCTCTCTAACAGGAGCCCCACACTCCGCCTGCCCTGCAAGAAGCTGAGCCCCCTGTTTGTGGGGCTGTTCAAGGTTCTCCGGAGGGTCAACGAGGTGACGTATAGGTTACAGCTTCCCAGTGACTACCATATCTCACCTTCATGTTTCCCTTCTCAGGCCGGTGGTTCCTCGTCCCGTGGCTGATGCCGGCAGATCCCTACTGGACTCCCGACGTTGTGAGGGTCGGTTCCAGTACCTGGTGGACTGGGAGGGGTACGGCCCAGAGGAGCGGTGTTGGGTTGGGGGGGGGGGGGGGGATTGGGGGGATTGGGGGGATTGGGGGGTAATGTCACGTCTACTCCCGCTCCCCCCTTCCTGCATTTGACGTCACCATTTTACTAACCACCGGTTCTGTCAACCGTTTATTAGCGCACCTGGCATTCATCATTACGCGCACCTGCGCTTCATCAATAGACACACCTGGACTCAATTATCTCACTCATTACCTCCCCTTTGTCTGGCACTCCCTTAGGTGCATTCCCCAGGCAGAGACTATGTGTTTCATGTCTGTTCTCTACTCGTGTTTGTTGTATTGTTCCATGTTCCATTTATTATTAAACTCACCACCTACACTTGCTTCCCGACTCCCAGCGTCCACGTTAAAAGACCTCCTAGCCACACATACAAACCAGGAGCGACTCAGCTAGGAGAGTCAGCCTAAAACCATCATTCATCTGCTACAGTATATGTTACAATGAGATACAATCAAATCCAGGTGTGAAATAAGCAGCAGAAACTCGTTAGAGAGCCCAGTACCTATCAGATTATCCAGGTGGGATTTCCTACATAAATGAATTTAAAGTGAGGAGCAGGACAATGTTATGAGCCAATACTCTCATCACGACTGAATCACAGAATTACAGAATCATTTTGCTTGAATTAGCTTGAATTAGAGACGCGTTTTCAACAGTAAATGAGGAAAGAGTAGAAACAGTGGACACTCCGTAAACGAGACCTTAACAAGACCTTAATAACAAAAACAGATCTCAGCCTCATAACTGCTGCGCCATATTGTTCCGTATGGAGTTAATTTGCATATGAAGAAGAAAAAAACACGCAGCGAAAACAGCTAATTTGGTGGTACTTGGAGGCGATATGACATTATATGAGATTACAGACTGAGGCAGAGGCGAGGGAGATGAAATACAGAGGGAGTGAAAGGAGCGAAAGGGAGATCGAGAGCCAGCCAGCAAGAGAAAGAGGGAGAAAGACAAGGCTGGATTACATGCGACATTTTCTCTTAGCCTCATGACAAAATGTACCGAATAGCATTATAAAACTCCCCCCTCCCCAAAATCCCCGGGGCCCCAAATGCAGTAGTCCGGTCCTGGAGAGAGAATAAGAGAAAACCACAGAGCGAGAGAGCGAGAGAGCGAGAGAGCGAGGGTGATAGCAGCCATTCATCCAGTAGTAACAGAGTTCTAAGAGAGTGTAATGTGTGTTTGTTCTTAATGGCTCTGAAAAGCCTGTTATCCTGTAATGCCAGTGGTTTCAAACACAGCTTAACACAGTAAAGCAAGCCTTCCTTGATGAGCACAACAAAGGCTGATTATCTATGAAAGTGCATAAAAAAGAATGTTTAGCCCTTTCTTCAACACAAATTGGTATACGAATATGAGATGTCTCCACTAAGATGGATAACAGCTAAAACACTAGCACACTGGGAGCAACCAGTCCTAAAAATATAGAATTAGAATGACAAGAACCGACATCCCCATTTTATCTCCTGCCATTGTGCTCTTCAGCAAGGCACTTAACCCCTAAAGTGCTCCAGGGCCCACTGCATTGTGATTGTTTGTGGGAATGATTCTCAGGTGGTTTAAAAGCGACAAAGACACATTTAACAGTAAATTCCTCACATTTCTTTGTACTTCTTGTATTCAAGGCGACTTTACATGGTCGGTAGTCATGTTTGGTGTACAACTAACGGCGTGGGCGAAAAGGCAACTGACCTCTCGGTGAACCTTGATGAATTCCTGGGGGCCTCCCGTTTCCCAGGGAGAGAGGACAACGTCCCCTAGAGTGGTACCATCCTGAACACACACACACACAACACACACCTAGTTTGAAATGGCTGGCGTTATCCAGGAAGTCAGATAGGTAGAAATACTCTAGGATAAGCTCTCTGACATCACTCATGTTGTCTCTGGAGGCGGTGTCCCAATCCTTTTTTAGAGAGAGAGAAGAAGAAGAAGAAGAAGAAGGGGGGGGGGGGGGGGGGGGGCGGTAGAGGGAGACTTTCAATCGATCGCTAGACTTAACTTATCAAACTCAAGGTGTCCACTCCGTCACTCACACATACGTATCCTACCTGTACCTGAAATCACACATAAGAAGTGAGTAAGTGTGTGTGTGTGTGTGTGTGTGTGTGTGTGTGTGTGTGTGTGTGTGTGTGTGTGTGTGTGTGTGTGTGTGTGTGTGTGTGTGTGTGTGTGTGTGTGTGTGTGTGTGTGTGTGTGTGTGTGTGTGTGTGTGTGCGTGCGTGTGTGCGTGCGTGTGTGCGTACATGCTTGTGAGCCTGCTCGTGCATAGTGGCTGAAGATGCAGCATCTTCTCATTGCAAACCAAAGCTCGAAAGGGAAACATTAATAAAGTAACCTTAAAGCATATTAAACATGGTTCATTCCATTACGTTGAAGAGAGGAAATATCTGCCAGGCATTGACTGAAGCTTTTCATTTTTCCGCAAAGTCCTCTAACCCCCTGATAGAGATCCCATGAGGAGGAATGTAATTTACTGTAAAACAATTACCTTTATTCAATGAGAATAATAATGAGAATTCATACAGTCTAAACTCTGTTAGGGACATAAATCAAGTTATAGATATTACTGCAACTGCACACACTTGTCTGGGGTTTGAAGGAGACAGTGAGCACTGTTTTCAACAGGCTAATATCGTCATTGTTTTATTGTTTGACGATGACTGTCAAATATGCAGGCCTTTTCATTGGCATCAATTGGATTCCTAAACAGCAGCTTTTACAACCAAATGGGATTCTTCTTGTGTGTGTTGTTTAATGTCACCACATTTATTTGTATGTGCTGCATATGTTTTATGCTACAGGAAAACCAGAAATAGTATTTCTACATTTCCTAGGATCAATGGAGACACTCAAGTTTATTAATCCTGTATCTCTCAACACATTCACAAAAATAGTCATGGCCTCTAAAACTTCCAGTTGCCTACTGGACCCTCTTCCAACTAAACTACTGAAAGAACTACTTCCTGTGCTTGGCCCTCCTATGTAGAACATAATACATAACTCTCTATCCTCCGGATGTGTACCAAACTCACTAAAAGTGGCAGTAATAAAGCCTCTCCTGAAAAAGCCAAACGTTAACCTGGAAAATGAAAAAAAAATCGTATATCGAATCTCCCATTCCTCTCAACAGTTTTAGAAAAGGGTGTCGAGCAGCAACTCACTGCCTTCCTGAAGACCAATAATGTATATGAAATGCTCCAGTTTGGTTTTAGACCCCATCATAGTACTGATTCTGCACTCGTGAAGGTGGTAAATGACCTTTTAATGGCGTCAGACCAAGGCTCTGCATCTGTACTCCAGTGCTAGCCTCTACACTGGCTTCCTGTTAAGGCTAGGTCTGATTTCGAGGTTTTACTGCTAACTTACAAAGCATTACAGGGACTCCTTCCTATCTCCTCGATTTGGTCCTGCCGTACATACATACACGTACACTACGGTCATAAGACGCAGGCCTCCTTATTGTCCCTAGAATTTCTTAGCAAACAGCTGGAGGCAGGGCTTTCTCCTATAGAGCTACATTTTTTTTGTCTACTCATGTGAGACACAGAGACTCGGTCTCAAACTTTAAGTCTTTACTGAAGACTCATCTCTTCAGTAGGTTCTATGGTTGAGTGTAGTCTGGCACAGAGGTGCGAAGGTGAATGACAAGACAATGGAGTAACGAACTGCCTTTGCTGCCGTTGCTGTCTTTGCCTCTCCACTGGGATTCTATGCCTCTGACCCTATTACGGGGAGGCTGAGTCACTGGCTTACTAGTGCTCTTCCATGCCGACCCTAGGAGGGGTGCGTTATGTCATGCCAGGCTTTTCTACGCTATACTCGACCTGAGTGGGTTGTGTAACTGGATTGATCTTCGTGGGCTATACTCAGCCTTGTCTCAGGGTAGTAAGTTGGTGATCTGTTGATATCCCTCCAGTGGTGTGCGGTCGGTGCTTGGCAAAGTGTGTGGGGTTATATCCTGCTTGGTTGACCCCCCCCCCGTCCCCGTCTCAAGCTCCAGAATCTATGTTGCAATAGTCTATGTTGAGGGGGATAGGGTCAGTCTATCCTATCTGGTGAAATTGTCCTGTATTATCTGGTCCTGTGTGAACTTAAGTATGCTCCCTCTAATTCTCCCATCTCTCTCTCTCCCCTCCCGGAGGACCTGAGCCGTAGGCCAATCCTCAGGACTACCTGGCTTGATGACTCCTGGCTGTCCCCATCCACAGTCCACCTAGTCGTCCACCTAGTCGTGCTGCCCTTCCGTTTCTGCTGTTTTTCCTGTGGCTATGGATCCCTAACCTATTCAGCAGATGTACTACCTTGTCGTGCTGCTGCTCCAGTTTCAACTGTTCTGCCTGCGGCTATGGAACCCTGACCTGTTTACCGGACATGCTACCTTGTCCCCGGAACCATCTGTTTTCGACCCTCTCTCTCCCTCCCTCTGTCTCTCTCTATCCTCTCTACCGCATCTGCTGTTTTGACCTCTGAATGCTTGGGCATGAAATGCCAACTGACATTGTTACGCACGCCTCTGAGAAGAGGGAACGCAACTCCCTGCTACAACTCAACTCTCTGAAGTGCAAGAGGTATGGACTGTAGGTGCGAGTAAGGATGACACAAAAGCAGAATTTACCGTTTACTCAAATGTATTTTCTTACACGGTAATATGGGGAAAAGGGGCTGGACGGAACCAAAGCAAAGAAAGTAAATATCAAAGTTCCCCCTCTCCTATCTAACCTGCCTACCCACTTAACTTACCTAACTTAACACCGCCTGGTGCCCTAACCAAAATACAGGGGGTGGTCCGCCCAGGTCTTACCTAGTGTGCCTAGACAGTAAATATACTACGGGTATATGTATGCCCTCGGGCCTCTTGCCTAAGCACTCCCAAAGTGCCTTCTCCTTCCCCCCTGGGAACAAATGAAACAGAGTAATTATTAACGATTTCACAAACACTCACAAACACAGGACATAACAAAACTGCTACCAACAACAACAGTACATACCACACTTCCTGATACACAACCAACACTATATCACAATCTAATTTTTCTCTCTCAATCTCCAAATCTCTACTCCAAATCTCTCCTCTCTCAATCTTCATCTCCTCTTGGGGCAGAACACTGGCTTTTATCTTCAGGTGGCAATGGTGATTAGTGTCAGCTGCTTCTTGACGAGGGGGCGGGGTCAGCTCCAATCAGTCTGGGGTCGACCAATCAGCTGGTTGGGGAGTACTTCAGGAAGCCATCTCCTGAAACACACACACTAAAATACAAAACAGAACACAGAAACTGGGGAACGTAACAACATTTACTCCTGTAGTGCTGACCTGTTGCACCTTCTACAACCACAGTGATTATTATTTGACCCTGCTGGTCAAATATGAACGTTTGAACATCTTGAAGAACGATCTGGTCTTAATGGCCATGTACTCTTGTAATCTCCACCCGGCACAGCCAGAAGAGGATTGGCCACCCCTGTCACGTTCCTGACCTGTTTTCTGTTGTTTGGTATGTGTTTAATTGGTCAGGGCGTGAGTTGGGGTGGGTAGTCTATGTTATGTGTTTTCTATGTTGGGTTAATGGGTTGCCTGGTATGGCTCTCAATTAGAGGCAGGTGTTTGACGTTTCCTCTGATTGAGAGCCATATTAAGGTAGGTTGTTCTCACTGTTTGTTTGTGGGTGATTGTTCCTGTGTCTGTGTAATCCACATGGGACTGTTTCGTTTGTTCGTTCGTTTTAGGTAGGCTGTTCCTGTTCTTGCGTCCTTCGTCTATATGTAAGTTCATTTGTTTCAGGTCTGTTGCCTTCGTTTATTGTTTTGTAGTTTGTTCTAGTGTTTTGTCAGTGTTTCGTCTGTTTGAAATAAATCGTTATGTATTCATCACCCGCTGCGCCTTGGTCCGTTCATACCCCACCAGACGAACGTTACAGAATCACCCACCAAACCCGGATCAAGCAGCGGGTTAACGGACAGCAGCGACACCAGCAGTGGGTCAAGGAGGAATGGACATGGGAAGAGATTCTGGACGGAGAAGGATCCTGGGCAGAGCCAGAGGACTGTCGCCGCCCCAAGGCGGAGCTGGAGGTATCTAAAGCGGAGAGGCGACGATATGAGGAGGCAGCACGGAAGCAAGGCTGGAAGCCCGCAAGTACAACCCAAAAATTTCTTGGGGGGGGGGGCTAAAGGGAAGTGTGGCGAAGTCAGGTAGGAGACCTGCGCCAACTTCCTGGGCTTACCGTGGAGAGCGAGAGTACGGGCAGACACCGTGTTACGCAGTAGAGCGCATGGTGTCTCCTGTACGTGTTCATAGCCCGGTGCGGGTTATTCCACCTCCCCGCACTAGCCGGGCTAGAGTGAGCATTGAGCCAAGTGCCATGAAGCCGGCTCAACATATCTGGCCTCAAGTACGTCTCCTCGGGCCGGTGTACATGGCACCAGCCTTACGCATGGTGTCCCCGGTTCGCCAACACAGCCCAGTGCGGGTTATTCCACCTCCCCGCACTGGACGGGCTACGGGGAGCATGCAACCAGGTAAGGTTGGGCAGGCTCAGTGCTCAAGGGAGCCAGTACGCCTGCACGGTCCGGTAGATCCGGCGCCACCTTCCCGCCCCAGCTCAGTACCACCAGTGCCTACACCACGCACCAGGCTTCCAGTGCGTCTCCAGAGCCCTGTTTCTCCTCCACGCACTCTCCCTGTGGTGCGTGTCTCAAGCTCAGTGCCTCCAGTTTCGGCACCACGCATCAAGCCTCCTGTGCGTCTCCAGAGCCCTGTACGCACTGTTCCTTCTCCCCGCACTCGCCCTGAGGTGCGTGCCCTCAGCCCGGTACCTCCAGTTCCGGTACCACGCACCAGGCCTATAGTGCGCATCGAGAGTCCAGTGTGCCCTGTTCCTGCTCCCCGCACTAGCCTTGAGGTGCGTGTCTCCAGTCCGGTACCACCAGTTCCGGCACCACGCACCAGGCCTACTGTGCGCCTCAGCAGGTCAGAGTCGGCTGTCTGCCCAACGCCGCCTGCACTGCTCGTCTGCCCAGCGCCGTCTGAGCCATCTGTCTGCCCAGCGCCGTCTGAGCCATCCGTCTGCCCAGCGCCATCTGAGCCATCCGTCTGTCCAGCGCCGTCTGAGCCATCCGTCTGTCCAGCGCCGTCTGAGCCATCCGTCTGCCCAGCGCCTTCTGAGCCATCCGTCTGCCCAGCGCCTTCTGAGCCATCCGTCTGCCCAGCGCCTTATGAGCCATCCGTCTGCCACGAGCCATTAGAGCCGCCCGTCTGTCCCGAGCCATTAGAGCCGTCCGTCAGTCAGGAGCCGCTAGAGCCGTCCGTCAGTCAGGAGCTGCCAGAGCCGCCAGCCAGTCAGGAGCTGCCAGAGCCGCCAGCCAGTCAGGAGCTGCCAGAGCCGCCAGCCAGTCAGGAGCTGCCAGAGCCGCCAGCCAGTCAGGAGCTTCCAGAGCCGCCAGCCAGTCAGGAGCTTCCAGAGCCGCCAGCCAGTCAGGAGCTGCCAGAGCCGCCAGCCAGTCAGGAGCTGCCAGAGCCGCCAGCCAGTCAGGAGCTGCCAGAGCCGCCAGCCAGTCAGGAGCTGCCAGAACCGCCAGCCAGTCATGAGCCGCCCTCCAGTCATGAGCCGCCCTCCAGTCATGAGCCGCCCTCCAGTCATGAGCCGCCCTCCAGTCATGAGCCGCCCTCCAGTCATGAGCCGCCCTCCAGTCATGAGCCGCCCTCCAGTCATGAGCTGCCACCCAGTCCGGAGCTGCCACTCAGTCCGGAGCTGCCACTCAGTCCGGAGCTACCTCTCTGTCCTGAGCTACCTCTCTGTCCTGAGCTACCTCTCTGTCCTGAGCTACCTCTCTGTCCTGAGCTACCTCTCTGTCCTGAGCTACCTCTTGTTCCTGAGTTGTCTCCTCTATGTAGGAGGGGCCTTAGTGAAGGCTCCTGGACCATGGTCGGGGGCGAGGGTCGCCACTCAAAGGACGCTAAGGAGGGGGACAAAGACAGTGGTGGAGTGGTGTCCTCGTCCACCGCCGGAGCCGCCACCGCGGACAGATGCCCACCCAGACCGTCCCCTTGAGTTTTAGGGGTGCGCCCGGAGTTCGCACCTTGAGGGGGGGGGGGGGGGTTCTGTCACGTTCCTGACCTGTTTTCTGTTGTTTGGTATGTGTTTAATTGGTCAGGGCGTGAGTTGGGGTGGGTAGTCTATGTTATGTGTTTTCTATGTTGGGTTAATGGGTTGCCTGGTATGGCTCTCAATTAGAGGCAGGTGTTTGACGTTTCCTCTGATTGAGAGCCATATTAAGGTAGGTTGTTCTCACTGTTTGTTTGTGGGTGATTGTTCCTGTGTCTGTGTAATTCACATGGGACTGTTTCGTTTGTTCATTCGTTTAAGGTAGTCTGTTCCTGTTCTTGCGTCCTTCGTCTAAACGTAAGTTTGTTTGTTTCAGGTCTGTTGCCTTCGTTTATTGTTTTGTAGTTTGTTCTAGTGTTTTGTCAGTGTTTCATCTGTTTGAAATAAATCGTTATGTATTCATCACCCGCTGCGCCTTGGTCCGTTCATACACCACCAGACGAACGTTACAACCCCTCAGAGCCTGATTCCTTTCTAGGTTTCATCGTAGGTTCCTGCCTTTCTAGGGAGTTTCCTAGCCGCCGTGTTTCTACATCTGCATTGCATGCTGTTTAGGGTTTCTGTATAAGCACTTTGTGACACCTGATGAAGGAAAAAGGGCTTTAAAAATGATTTGGATTTGACAGAGCTTGAAGAATTTTGAAAATAGTATGAGACTTACCCAAGAAGACTCACAGCTGTAATCGCTGCCAAAATATGTTTCTAACATGTTGTGATTCAGGGGGATGAATACTTATCTTATCAAGGTATACTAGTGTTGTATTTGTCATGAATCAAATAATCCATTTTGTGTCGATTGTTGACAAAAAAAATACAAATCCATTTTAATCCCACTTTGCCGCACAATGTGAAGAAATCCAAGGGCGATGTAGACTTTCTATAAGCACTGTATGTATTTCACTTAAAGCAGTGAGTTTTCTGAAGAGGAAATGCTCCCTCTTGTTTGCGTTTTTAAAGGTGACCCTTTTCTGGATTACAGCTTTGATGCACTCAACCACCAATCTGCGATGGGCCTTGCTTGTGATCTCCTAAACACATCACACAAATACAAGATACAACACATCACTGTCACACAAGATCCAGAAATACTTAATCCAGTAGAAACTGGCAGCCATCTTAGCCACATTGTTCAGGGTCCTCTCTGTGGCAGCTCTATTCTGAGAGAGGGCTCTGTGGATTTAGAGTACCTCCTTTTTAGATTGTTGATAGTGTCACGGCCGTTGTAAGAAGTGGACCAAAGCGCAGCGTGGTGAGCGTACATTTTCCTTTTTATTAGATGACGCCGACAAAAACAATAAACAATACAAAACAACCGTGAAGCTTAAGGGCTATGTGCCACAAACAAAGTTAACTTCCCACACCGAAAGTAGGGAAAAGGGCTACCTAAGTATGGTTCCCAATCAGAGATAACGATAGACAGCTGTCCCTGATTGAGAACCATACCCGGCCAAAACAAAGAAATACAAAACATAGAAAATAGAACATAGAATGCCCACCCAAATCACACCCTGACCAAACCCAAAATAGAGACATAAAAAGGCTCTCTAAGGTCAGGGCGTGACCTTCAAGTAACACACACATCTCAACATCAACTGTTCAGAGGAGACTGTGTGAATCAGGCCTTCATGGTCGAATTACTGCAAAGAAACCACTACTAAAGGACACCAATAAGAAAAAGAGACTTGACTGGGCCAAGAAACACGCACAATGAACATTAGACCAGTGGAAATGTGTCCTTTAGTCTGGAGTCCAAATGTGATAGTTTTGGTTCCAACTGCCGTGTCTTTCTGAGATGAAAGGATGATCTCTGCATGTGTATTTCCCACCGTAAAGCATTAAAACTTGTCTTTCAACCACTCCACAAATTTCTTGTTAACAAACTATAGTTTTGGCAAGTCAGTTAGGACATCTACTTTGTGCATGACACAAGACATTTTTCCAACAATTGTTTACAGACAGATTATTTCACTTATAATTCACTGTATCACAATTCCAGTGGGTCAGAAGTTTACATACACTAAGTTGACTATGCCTTTTAACAGCTTGGAAAATTCCAGAAAATTATGTCATGGCTTTCGAAGCTTCTGATATGCTAATTGACATAATTTGAGTCAATTGGAGGTGTACCTGTGGATGTATTTCAAGGCCTACCTTCAAACTCAGTGCCTCTTTGCTTGACATCATGGGAAAATCAAAAGAAATCAGCCAAGACCTCAGAAAAAAATGTAGACCTTCACAAGTCTGGTTCATCCTTGGGAACAATTTCCAAACACCTGAAGGTACCATGTTCATCTGTACAAACAATAGTATTTAAGTATAAACACCATGGGACCACGCAGCCGTCCTACCGCTC